>NC_057744.1:28793423-28823423 GCF_004010195.1 Chiloscyllium plagiosum | reverse complement strand
TTTGCACATTCTCCCTGTGTCTGCATGGATTTACTCTGGGTGCTCTGGTTTCCTCCCACAGTCCAAAGATGTGTAGGTTAGGTGAATTGGCCATACTAAATTGCCCATAGTGTTCAGGGATGTGTTGGTTAGGTGCATTAGTCAGACATAAATGTAAAGTAGTAGGGGAATGGGTCTGGGTGGATTATTCTTCGGAGGGTCAGTGTGGACTTGTTGGGCCAAATGGCCTGTTTCCATACTGTAGGGGTTCTATACACTCAAATATAACCAATATAGAGATTTAGCACAACATAACTATTGCATTAAATCTATCTGAGAGTGGCACAGCCACCTTTTTGGGTCATTAGCTTTGTAATCAGTCACTGTTTTTAAAAGGTATCTCATTGCACTAAGTACTGAAATTGTTCGTATTGATGAGACACTATTGGGTTGATTCAGTGAATGTACAAATTAGGGACAGGATTAGGTCATTATGCCCCTCAAGCCTGTTTCACCATTCAAACAGGTCATGGATGATGTAATTGTAACCTCAATCCACATTCTCACTTAATACTGATATCCTTTCCCCCACCTTGCTGAACAAACACCTAGCAACCTCTACAGTAAAAATATTAAAGGATTGTGCCTCCATCCCCTCTCAGTCAATATTTTAGCCCATAATGAATTTTTCTTCTAAATTTTTCTTTGGTATCCTTTTGCCCTGCTTTCAGAACACATTCAAATGAAGCTTTGATCTTGTCCCTCATTGATTACTTCTGACTCACTTTAGTTCAAAGAGGCAAAATCATCATGAAAAATCTCTGACTAAACCACACTGATCATTTGGTGTGTCAAGGGAATCTACAACTCTTTGCCTCACTTGCATGCAATGTAGCACATTCACCATTTAGTTCATTCTCCACTGACACACAATTGGCTTCAACGCACATCATATTCAAAGTACATCACATGCAGCAACTCACCAAGGATCTTTCAGTAGCAGGTTTCGAACCTGCGAACTCTATAATGTGAATGGACAGGGCAACAGATATGAACAAACATATTAACATAGAGTCATAGAGACGTACAGCACGGAAACATACCCTTCGGTCCATGCGTCCATGACGACCAGATATCCCAAACCAATCTAGTCCCACCTGCCAGCATCTGGCCCATATCCCTCCAAACCCTTCCTATTCATATACCCATTCAGATGCCTTTTAAATGTTGCAATTGTACTAGCCTCCACCACTTCCTTTGGCAGCTCATTCCATACACATACCACCCTCTGCGTGAAAAAGTTGCCCCTTAGGTCTCTTTTATACCTTTCCCCTCCCACCCTAAACCTATGCCTTTTAGTTCCGGACTCCCTCACCCCAGGGAAAAGACTTTGTCTATTTATCCTATCCATGCCCCTCATGATTTTAGAAACCTCTATAAAGTCACCCCTTGGCTCTTCAAGCCTACTCTGTCATTCACTAAAATCATGGCTGCTCTTATTGCAATCTTAAACCACATACTTCCCCTAATAATTATTCACTCCCTTGCTTAACAAGAATCAATTTCCCTCTGCCTTAAAGGTCTTCAAGGACTCTGCCTCTGCCATCTTTTCAGGAACCGTTCCAAAACTCACAACCCTCTCAGAGAAAAGAATTTGTCTCATTCTCTGTTTTCAATGAGTCTGGTGAGTAGAATGGCACAGCAGGAGCATGCTGAGTCCATAACCCAGAGGTTGATGGATCAAAACCATCCTCTGCTATTTAAAAGCTTCAATGTGATGCAACCATTATTTTGTTATGCGCACTCTGTAGGGGTGGCCCAGTGGCTCAGCGGTTAGCACTGCTGCCTCACAGCACCAGGGGCCCAGGTTCGATTCTAACCTCGTGTCTCCCCGGGTCTGCATGAGTTTTGTCCAGAGTGTCTGGTTTCCTCCTACGGTCTAAAGATGGGCAGGTTAGATCGATTGGCCATGCTAAATTACCCATAGTGTCCAGCAGTATGCAAGCTAGATTAGCCGTGAAAATTACATGGTTATTAGGTAGAGGGTGGGTGTGTGTGGGATACTATTCAGACTGTGGGCATGGACTCAATGGGCTGAATAGCCTGCTTCCATACTGTGGGGATTCTATGATACCTGGTTTTTAAATGGGATGCAAATGAACACCCCCACCTACAATTTCCTTTCATTTTCTGACTCGGAACTATACCATTGTTATTTCATTGCTTATGAATCAAGAGGCTGGAACTCCCTCTCGAACAGTATTGCAGATATACTATGCTATTCCTCCCCAATACACTGTAAAGTTTAAGAAGGGCAGCTCACCACTTCTCAAGTGCAAATATGAATGGCAATGACGTTGACCTCACCAGTAATACCCATTCCTGTGAATAAAATAACCACAAATTGATCCTGCTCCTGTCCCTCCCTAAAATATCTCTACACACAACCAGGTCATTCAGCCCCATGATCTGTACCAGTTTTAATGGTCCATGCAATCTTTTACTTCATTCCACCTTGTACTCTTTTAATCCTTTCTTCTGATCTGAATCACATCAGAATATATCAATAAGAAAGAGGTTTGAACCATTAGGAAGATATTTTTCATACCTCAATTGCTTCATATCTCTATGGTTGAAAGAACAATTTGTTTATTAAAGGATTTTAAAATACCTTATGCAGTTAAACTATGTTCTAATCATAATTCATCAGAAATATTTTTGGTTGCATAGCCAGACGTTACATGCTTCTCTTTCACTTGTTTCCCTTCTAGCCCTTGGGAAGGCTGGCTAATTGTGGCACACTCTTTCCTCAGTGGAAGAAGGTTTTGGATTGAAGCCCACTTCAGAACATCTAACCTAAGCTGACATCCCAGTGCAGTACTGATGGAGGAGTTCTTAAACAAAAGCTTTCTTCCTGCTTTGCTGGAATTGAAGGGTCCTGTGCCACTTCTTTGGCAATAGACTGGGAAAATCTTTACATCTCCTGATCAATATTTAACCCTCAAACCCAACATCACAAAAACAGATTATCTGGTCATTATTGTATTTTTGCTTGTGAGAGCTTGATGTATGAAACTGGCTGTCTCTTGTCCTATATTACACTTCATTGTACTTCAAAAGTTACTGCATTGGCAGTAAAGCTTTCCTGAACTTCTTGTAGTCAGGAAAGGCATGAAATAAACAGCAGTCTTTAGAAAGTCATAGAGATGTACAGCAAAGAAACAAACCCTCCGGTCCAGGCTGTCCATGCTAACCAGATATCCTAAATTAATCTTGTCTCTTTGGAAGCATTCGGCCCATATCCCGCTAAACCCTTCCTATTCATGTACTCATCCATATGCCTTTTAAATATTGTAATTACACCATCCTCCATCTCTTTCTCTGGCAGATCATTCCGTACATGCATCACCCTCTGTGTGAAAATGTTACCCCTTAGGTCCCTTCAAATCTTTCCACTCTCACCTTCAACCTATACCTTCTAGTTCTGGACTCTCTTATACTGAGAAAAAGACTTTGTCTATTCACCCTATACATGCTTCTCCTGATTTTATGAATCTCCATAAGGTCACCCCTCAACCACCAATGGTCCAGGGAAAATAACCCCAATCTATTAAGCCTCTCCCTTCAGCTCAAACCCTCCAACCCCAGCAACATTCTTGTAAATCTTTTTTGAACCATTTCAAGTTTAATATCTCTTTCTTTTTACCCTGACCAATATTCAATTGCAAAATTGCATTGCATTTATTTAGAGCTTCATTTTTGTCATTGTCTGCTCTCTTACAGCCATTCCTTTTCCGTACAAAGTCAAGCATGAATTTAAACTTTTAATTTTCTTAAAACAGTTTTATGAACGTTCTCAATTAAACTGGCTATAGAATAGAAGTTCAGTACTGGCCATCTTTCAACAGCGCTAGCTCGCTTGTGGCATGAATAAAGAATGGAGCCTACCCTATTTGTTGGGTATTGTTTTATTTCAGCCACAACCCACTGTTAATTTCCTTTACATAAACCACCAAGTGCCCATTATCAAACCCCGACATTCCAAATGAAATACATCACAACAAATCCTACGACGATCCAAAACAATTGCAGAAATTACATGTCAAACAAGGCGCCAGCCATTTGAAATAAACGGTAGCAAGTGAGTAAATTAGGTCATTTTCCTCCTCCTCTTATTTCCCTGCAGCTATGGAAAATTATTTAATATTATTCCTGTGAACCGTTTCAGAGTTCCCCATGAAAAGGCATGGAGCAAATTCTTAAATAATGGATGGAGTCCAAACTCAATATCAGCACTTTGTCTCATGAAATCACTTTAAAAGGACAGGCTAGGAGGAGTAAATGCCCAGCACAGCATTGTTGGTTTCTAGGGGGGAATGGAGTTGATAAAATAAGTAACTAAACCGACAGAATAAATAGATTATATTTATTCAGGGAAAGCTAGACTTTTTTTTTATTAAGCTCCTAAGGTGAAGACAAATTGATTTCTAAATTCCTGAATAAAATATTGCCATCAGTTTCTAATACTTAAATTGTCAATCAAGTTACAATAGCCCAGAGTGCGGGCAAGTAACTGATTTAACTGCAGTTTTGTCAACCACACTGTAATTTCCAACATTTTGGTAACACTTTAACTATCATACATCTTATTGAGCAGACATCAGGATAATCTTCACCTTTCTGTTGTGTTCAGAAGTACAGAATAGGTCAAGGGAGAGGTGTAAAAGGGACATTAATGGTTTAAACATCTATTGGCTCCAACTTTGAGGAGGATTAGAGCAGATTATTTAGCCCTTGAATATGTCCCTCATTCATTAGGTCATGGCAGATCTGTAGCTTTTTGCCTTCCTTCACCCCATATTCTTCACACCCTTTCCGTGCAGAAGTAATGTTACATTTTTGATATAATTGCATCATTATGTGTTTTCTCATTTTGCTTGCCACTTTTCCCTCATACCTTTAGCTATTCTTTAATTCTTGCATCATTCCTTTTTTGGCCTTCATGAGATTAGATTAGATTAGATTAGATTACTTACAGTGTGGAAACAGGCCCTTCGGCCCAACAAGTCCACACCGCCCCGCCGAAGCGCAACCCACCCACACCCCTACATTTACCCCTTACCTAACACTACGGGCAATTTAGCATGGCCAATTCATCTGACCTGCACATCTTTGGACTGTGGGAGGAAACCGGAGCACCCGGAGGAAACCCACACAGACACGGGGAGAACGTGCAAACTCCACACAGTCAGTCGTCTGAGAGGAATTGAACCCGGGTCTCTGGCGCTGTGAGGCAGCAGTGCTAACCACTGTGCCAGAATTCAGTTCTTTCTGTCTCCCTTTCTTTCATTTCCTTGAATGCCTCTCACATGTAGGAATGAATACTGAGATGAGGACAAAACATCCTCTCTCACATCTCACTTTGTGGAAATTTCTGCATTTGTTCACCTTAATCTCTCCATATGTTCCCATTTCCTATTTCTCTCTCTCTTTCCATGTTGTCATTTCCCTGGCACTGTACTCTGATAGCCAAAGTTAAAGACAATCAAGGAGGGGATGAAAGCAGCCTAGTCAGGTCAGCCTCTGGATTGAAAGTGTAAGAGGGAACTGGACAGCAGGAAAGCTAGACAGAAGAATGTATTGAGGAATTAGCTTTCCATTTATCCCTCTCGGAAGAGACCTCGCCCTAACCAATGAGAAGGTGGAATGTAAGTACTGAATGACCTTAAGTTCCATAGAATGAAAACAAAGGCTTATATCTATCTTTTCTGTGATTTATGTGGTGTCAGTTAGCTTGGTTGGCTGGACAGCTGGTTTAGGATGTAGAGAGATACCAACAGCATAAGTTCAATTCCCACAATGGCTGAGATTACCATGAAGGGCTCACCTTTTCAACAACTCCCCTTGCCTAAGTCACCCACAGGTAATGGCGAACCTCAGGTTCAATCACCACCAATGGTCTCTCTAAAGAAAGAGCAGTCCTATGGTTTGGTGAGACTATGGTACTTTACCTTGTGTTTTTTTTCATTCTTCCACAGGATGTGGGCATCACTGGCTGGGTCAACACTTATTGCCTGCCCCTAGCTGCCCTTGTGAAGGAGGTGATGAGCTGCCTTCTTGAACTACTTACAATCAACCTGCTAGAGGTTGATGCACAATGCCGTTAGGGAGGGTATCCAAGGTTGATGGGAGCCTTGGACAGAACTTGCAGGTGGTGATGTACTCATGTATCTGCTGTCCTTGTCCTTCTAGCTGAAAGTAATCATGGGTTTGGTATATACAACATCAATTATACACATGCTAATATGAGTAACGTGGCTGATCCAGTGTATCTTCATTGTACACAACCATAAGGCAATTCCATCATATGACAGCATTAATAACAGGGAGCTGTGGTAGTAGCATAGGATTGCAAATATCAAAATTTCGTTTTGCAGTGCAGTCACCCGTCTGTTGGCCTCTGCAACACACTTTTATAACAGGGTGTACATTTCAGAATTCTGACATGGTCAAAGGGCCATTAACCCAAATGCAGTTACATCAGGATAGGGATGTTAAATAATGGGAGTAAACAAAGAGCATAAGTAATCTAATTTTCTTTTAAAACATACATTCTGAAGGAAGGGCCTGTGAGCCCATACTTTTCCAATAGCCATTGGAAGAAGATTACCAATGCTCCAAGATTGTCTCCAGGAATGAAAGTTCAAACCTCTGTTTTGACAACTCTGCAGAAAAATCAAAGGAGTAGCAAAAAAGAATTTGGCTATTTTAATTATTTTTAACACATAAAAAATGTCCTCTGTTATTAGTCATGGATCACCTGTATGTTCCACAAGAAGTTGATTAATGCTCTAGTGATGCACGTGTGCTTGTTAAATCCTTCTTACCTTTGAAGCAAATTATTGATTCACTGCACATTCTCTACATATGAATGACATTGCACAGACAGGAATGGCATTAGGCAAAAGGAATGTTTGTGCAGTGTCACGGAACAGAAATCAGGAGATGGCAGCAATGTCACTGCAGTAGCAATGCAGGCTTATGATCCAAAATTAGGAGCTTAAATTCCACAATTACTGATGGATTTTCAATACAATTAATAAATTTAGAGTAAAATGCTGAGTTTGATTAGTAATATTAAAACACTACTAAAAGCCTATTTGGTTCACTAACGCCATTCAGGGAAGGAGATCTGTGGTCCTTATCCACGATGGCCTCTATATGGTTGATTCCCAAATGCCCTCAGAATTCACTCATTTATATCAAGTCACTACAACAGAAGGTACTGGGGATGCATCTAGACCACAGGATCTGCAACTGTTCAAGAACGTGATTCAACTACTTCTCAGCAGCAGTTATGGATGGGCTTTATTGTTGATATTCAGTTTGCAAGATTGCTTTTAAAAAAGTATTCCGTTAGCTTAAGTAACTAGGTTTGTAACACACCCAAAGTATTTGAGTATCTGAGCCGCAAAATCTTTTTTAGAAAACTGCATACTTAAAGCATTGTCAAAACAATATACACAGCCTTCTAGATAAATCCCACTTGTAATAATTAACTGGCAGCATTTGATTTGAAGTGAAATTGTTGCCACATCAATAAATGTTGCTGCAGTGAACTTGTTTCCCTTTTTCACTTCCGTTCACAGGCCTCGCAAGTAACAGTAACTATTAGTCTTTCAAGTGGAATGTGAAAGTTGTAAATAATGCAATAAATCTGAAGTCATGTCAATCATGGGTGTAAGTAACTTACATAGCCAGAATTGTGTGTATTGGTGCATAGAGACTGTTTAGATAGTAACAGATGGCTTGTTGGTTGGAAGTGAGAACAATATACTTCCCTTAGGAAGTGAAAAGTGCTGTTTGAAAAGAAATCTCTGAAAATGGTGGATGAATCAATCAATCTGAATTTAACCATAGAAAGTGAATTGCAAGTTGTAGCTGGCATCTGAATGGACTCAACAAATGTTGATAGATGTTTGCTGGCTGGTTTATCAGCATTCTCAATGGACACGGTCACTCAACTGAATTCTAATCTGCCACTGTGAAGTGCAGAGGCATATAGAAAGACAGAGATGGTGTTGGAATAGTTATATTTGTCATATTTCCTTAAACCTATCATTAACTTGGTCAGATAGTAAACACAAATGATGTTGGGTTGAACAGTGAACATTCCTCCAAAGTCCAAGGGCTAGATTTTGTAAGGTGCCTTATCTGTCCATTTAAAAGTCAGGATGAATCCTGACGGCTGCCTCCTGCAATTTGACATTGACAGCAGCATCAAATATTTTAAAACAAAACTTTTATCCATATCTCAAGGGGATGTCCAGCCCAAGATATGCTGGCCAATCAGATTATCATTACTCCCATAATCCCAGCAGCGCCAGCAGGCAGTGGTGGCCATCGGTAGGACTGCAGGCTGCCCGACAATATGGAGGAGCCAAAATATTCTGGGATAAAGGGTCTCCATGAAGTTGGGAGGGGGAGAAGAGGTGAAGTTGCTTTAATAAGATATTGGTAGGGATATTGTGTTATAATGAGCACAAGAGGCCCAAAGGAATTTATTTCACATCTACCTGTCCAGCCCACATGGTATGAGTCTGCCCCCTTGCCACAGGTAAAATACCAGCGGGATATGAGGAAGCACTTAGGTAGTCTTTAATTGGTCAGACAAATATCTTCATAAGCACTATAGTGGGTGAAATACCTGCACATAAGCAAGTATCCTGTCACCAAGTCACCCTTTATATACACATGCATAGTACTGAGGTCAGAGCTAGACCCGAGAATAAGGAGACTCCCTAAGACTTCTGGTTTTTTTTCTTTTTTTTTTAAAACTCCTTTTTATTTTTAGACTCCTGTTTTTTTTCTCTGTCAGCCAGCACTCCCTGATTGGCCCAGACTAACAAATGCAATTAGGGATGTCACAGTCAATGAGACAACCTGGCCAACCTTGTTCCGATCACTGCAGTGCGCAAGCTGCCCAAGCCTCTTCCGATCTTGATGAGAGGAACAACTGCTAGTGAGTCTTAATAAGAAGAGGCTCTTGTCTTTACAAGATGTAGCTTATTACATGATAGCAACTGGGTACATGTTATTGTAGTTTGGATTACAATGTCTAAAGACATCTGGACAGATATGTGAATAGGAAAGGTTTGGAGGCATATGGGCCAGGAGCAGGCAGGTGGGAGTAGTTCAGTTTGGGATTATGTTCGACATGGACTGGTTAGACCCAAAGGGACTGTTTCCATGCTCTATCACTCTGAGGAATGTGTTTTCATTTACATCATAAGCTAATATATTTTAGTATGTATGTATAGGAACTGACAGTCCATCTGAATTTTTATTAATGCATCAATATATATGTAGCATGAAATACCAGTACAAGCAGTTGCAGACATGTAAAGTTGAACCAAGAAAAATCTTTCCATACTGATATATTGTTTTGTATTCTCAATAAAATAAAATATTATTTTTAAATTGGCACTATTTGGTCCTGTGCCTTCAATTTTGGATACAATGTCAAATCAAATGACAGGTTCTGAAGCTCAGTGACAATTGGATTTCATCTCCAACAGTTAATCTGGATACAGATGATCTATGTCATATAATTTAGGTAGTAGCTTTATTAGTGCTAGCTATACTTTGGATTTCTTCTGATGCCTATTGAGCTGTATCAGGCACATGGAGTGTAAGGTCCTGGTTTACTAGCTCTTCAGGAATCGGAGGAACTCTAGGATTTAAGCAAGTATTCATCATGTTCCTGATGCAGATCCAGTTTTGAGTATGGTTAATCATGCCATTTCATTTTGTATTCAAGAAGGCCATTGTTATGATTTTTGTAAAATTGCAATATGACCTTTGCTACTATTAGAATTATTTTATGAAGCCAGTTCCATTGTATACTACTTTTAGTTTTGCATCCTAAATTGCAGTCTTACTCTACTACTTTCTAAACCTTGTAAGGTCTTCAAAAAACGTGTGGCATCATTACTGTAAATGTAGGAATCCGGGTTTTCTGTTTTTATTCCTGGCTTTACTGAATTATAAATGCTGGATTTACGAAGGCATTGTCTAGCAGGATGCACATTTCCCTAAGTCTTTGTGTGTAAGTCTAATTAAGATGCAGCTGTAGGGTGGGGCTCACAAAACAGTAATCTTCTATGATTCTATGATTCTTATGTTGAATGTGTTCCAGCAAGATTTAGGATATCCATGTGTGTCTATGTGGAAAAAATATTAGCATTTATGATGCTCGATCAACTGTATTACCTGGCTGCTGCTATATATTTTTCAGAATGTCTTAAATGTCTCTTCTTGCTTTTTTTAATCATATAGAGGGGGGAGCTTTATAGATGTTTCATAAAATCATGATGGATATAGATCAGGTGAAGGTCTTTTTTTCCCTAGGGTGGGGGATTTCAAGTCTAAGGGGCCAATTTTTAAGGTGAGAGGAGAAAGATTTAGAAAAGAAATGAGGGGAAATTTTTCCATACAGTGGTTTGTATGTGAAATGAACTTCCAGAGGCAGTGGTGGATGTGGGAACAAGTTAGAATATTTAAAAGACAATTGAATGAGTATGCAAATAAGAAAAGTTTTGAGGGACATGGGCCAAGCGTAGACAGGTGGTGCTAGTTTAGTTTGGGATTATGGTCAGCGTGGACTGTTTGGACCGGAAGGGTCTGTTTCTGTGCTGTATGACATTGAGGAGACATGGATAGCAGATCTGCCCACGTTGAGACCTGACATCATCAGGTTGACTGGAGCTTAATTCAGTCTCTCAATCTTTCAGAGCCATTACCTTAGATAAAGAGCTGTTCTCCATGGTATTCCAGTTTACAGGATGACATCACTAACTTTACCCAACTCTAAAATACAACCATTGGCACTCTATACCTACTGAGAATACAAAGGCACACTTCATCTTACAATTAAACCAAACCAACTTCCTGCAACACTTAGCAGATGAAATTATCCTGTATGAAATAAACACTGAACATACTGAAGCAATTTTTAAAAATTCTTCTATCAATTGTTTTAATGAAAGCATTGAACTATTTGATATTGTCATTACAAAAGTGAATCCAGAAAAAAAAAACTAATGCTTTCTTGTCATTAATATTGAATGGTGCAATTCCAAACTATCAGCTGAACAAACTCAGCTGGCATTGAATCAGCATCAGAGACTCCAGGATTTTCACTCAATTATAATAAATTACTGTTTGGGTCTCATTTTAAAAGAACCAGAGTGGAGAAGAAGCAAATTTATTTTATACAGCATTTTGTCACAAACAGGAATGCATGGAAAATGGAGTGTAAGAGATAAAACTGGATAAATGGTTTAAGGGGAAAATGTTGGAAAAAAGTGCATGAAAGTGAGATTGAGGAGATAGCTCTTTGAAAGAGCTGAATGGCCCCTCCTCTGTATTGTATGATTTTAGTGATGTCAGGTGAATTTGTTTCCACACTGCAATGCATACATGTTATGAAGAAAAAGAACCACAGAAGTTAATGTCATTATTGCCAATTTGATTGCCATCAAATGAATGAGAAATGGGACACATTTGCAGATGACAAGAATCACATGAATCTCAGTAAGATATAGCAGGCATAGATGTTGAGGTAGGTGCAGAGCAAAACTCTCTCCTTACTTTGCATCTAGGGTATAACCCTTATACATTCTCCATACATCAATCTACTAAACAGTCAGTCAGTTTTAACACTGTTCCCACATAACTTTGTGAGCCAAGCATCAGGCTGTGAAAACATCACAGAATTCCCATGTGTATTACTAGGCATCAAGCCTTTTTTGGACAGGAAGATCAATCTAATTTTCTTTCCTCCAAATTGTATAGCTTCAAGCAGTATGAAAGTGTCATTTTTACAACTCAAAAAAACAAATGAAAACTTTCCAATATTATACATGCGATGATTAAGCAGAGATTATTGTGATCATACTGAGGACTTTTAATACTAGTAAGCTAAGAGTGAAGTGTTCAGACTGCATCATCTAAAGCAGCCAAGATTTATAAACAGTATACATTCTGCAAGCATTCTATCCCTGTTTTGTTGGCAACTTTCTCTCATTTGATCAGTATCACAAAATCCTTGAATTCTGGGAACATTCACACTGTTATGAAGCATTTGGGATTATTGCACTGGATATTTTTAACTTCCTGGGAAAGAGAGACTGAGTGGGTTTTAGAAGCATTAAAGGGGACAGGCACTCAGTTACACAAGTTAAACAACTCATTTCACTTTTTAACTATTTGTTACTGTTGTGAACAGGGAGATGATTCTCTGAGCCATTGCAAATGTGTTTCCATACTGCAGCAGCACTGGGTAACTCAGGAATCAGATCCCAATCCAAGTTGAAGTGCAGCAGGACTAGGCCCAGGTACAGGAGATCACCTTGTATTGTTTAGGACTTCATTAGGTATAACTCCAGCCTGGTGTTCAAGTGTGGAAAGTGCCTAAGGAATCTGCTGGAGCTTTAGTTCAAAACATAAGAACAGAAGAATTAGGAGCAAGACAGATCATGCAATCTCTCAGTCCACTGTTTAAAAATAGAAGTCCACTGTTCAACAGGAGATTTCACGAGTTTAAGCATTTTTTTTTATAAGTTGAGAAAAAATGGATACCCTTTCTTGCCTTCTCCTAATGTTTAATAGTTACTGTCCAGGGAATGATTAGACTGGAATCACATGATTCTTTCTTTTGATGTGGGAGTCAACTACAGCTGGTAGTATATCATTGGTATTGCCATCAACAGATTTCAACTGCAGATTGCTAGACACCATGATTGTCACCAAAGTGTAAGATACCCTCAGTACAAAAACAGCATCATACTGTTGGATATTGGAGTCCTCTTTACAATCGTGATCTCTTAGCATTCTATATTTAGTATTTCCTGTGCAGCACAAGGCCTCACTTAACAGGGTTAAAAAATCACACAACACATTATATCAATGTATAATTTCAGTTACATCACACTGCAAATTTTTGCTATAAATTCTGTGTTACGATCGAGCCCTCCACAATCACCTGATGAAGGAGCGTCGCTCCGAAAGCTAGTGTGCTTCCAATTAAACCTGTTGGACTATAACCTGGTGTTGTGTGATTTTTAACTTTGTACACCCCAGTCCAACACCGGCATCTCCGAATCATCACTTAACAGGGTGATAGTAACATCTAACCTTCTACAAGCATTAAAAAAAAAGATTTACACTACCTTATTAAATATTCCGTGTTTCGGAAGGGAACTTTTTTTTCTCGGAAGGAATGGAAATGAACCTCCAAATGGAGATGGACAAGAGGACAATAGTTGTTGTGCCATGGTCATTGGCTGAAAGGATTCAGACAATTGATTGACACAGCATAAGCTACCAGCTCCAAGAAATAACAGATACCAACAAGTGGTCAAGGGCAGACAGCAGTCCTCATTACACATTCTCAGAGAGCTCTCTTACCTATGTGGTTAAAAATCACACAACACCAGGTTATAGTCCAACAGGTTTAATTGGAAGCACACTAGCTTTCGGAGCGATGCTCCTTCATCAGGTGATAGTGGAGGGCTCAATCCTAACACAGAGAATTTATAGCAAAAATTTACAGTGTGATGTAACTGAAATTATACATTGAAAAATTGATTGTCTGTTAAGCCTTTCATCTGTTAGAATACCATGATAGTTTCACTTCTTTCATGTATAAACCACAAAACCTTTTTTTTTAAAGTTGCATTCTCAGGTTAGCTGTTAACAATGGTGATAGCTAGACAATATGTTGAAGGTGTTAGCCCCCTGTGTTCCCTGTCTATGCCATGATGTTTAGATTGATTCAAATCTAAAAAGTGAGAGAACAGAGTTTTACATTAATTCATGCAGTTTTTGAGCTCAGAGTTCTACATGAATGCATGCAGTTTTTGAGCAAAGTACAATGTAACCCTGCAAGTACAAATTCACCCCACAAAATATATGTGTGCATGTGGGTCTTTGTCTGTCTGTATGTGTGTGTCTGTCAGGGTTGGGGGTTGAGAGTGTGAGAAAGTGTATATGTGTGTGTGTAGTGAGTGTAGAGTGCCTTAAGTCTGTGAGAGGGTGCATGTGTGAGTGTGGGTATGTGTGTGTCTGCAAGGGTGTGTGTGGGTGTCTGTGTGCGCGTCTGTGTATATGTGTGTCCATGTGTATGTGTGTATAGGAGTGCCTGTGTGTGTGTGAGAGTGTGTGTGTGTTTAGGAGTGCCTGTGTGTGTATGTATAGTGCAATGGTGGTCACCTGTAATGTGACATAAACCCAAGGTCCCGGTTGAGGCCCTCCCTATGGGTACCGAACTTAGCTATCAGCCTCTGCTCGGCCACTTTTCGCTGCTGCCTGTCTACAGTGTACAGACGCGCACACAGACACCCACACACACCCTTACAGACACACACACTCCCACACTCACACATGCACCCCCTCACAGATTTAAGGCACTCTACACTCACTACACACACACATACACTTTCTCACCCTCACAACCCCCAAACCAGACAGACACACACAGACAGACAAAGACCCACATGCACACATATATTTTGTGGGGTGAATTTGTACTTGCAGGGTTACATTGTACGTTGCTCAAAAACTGCATGCATTCATGTAGAACTCTGAGCTCAAAAACTGCATGAATTCATATAAAACTCCATTATCTCACCTTTTAGATTAGAATCAATCTAAACATCATGGCATAGACAGAGAACACAGGGGGCCAAAATCTTCAACATATTGTCTAGCTATCACCATTGTTAACAGCTAAACTGAGAATGCAACTTTAAAAAAAAAGGTTTTGTGATTTACACATGAAAGAAGTGAAACTATCATGGTATTCTAACAGATGAAAGGCTTAACAATCAATTTTTCAATGTATAATTTCAGTTACATCACACTGTAAATTTTTGCTATAAATTCTGTGTGTTGGGATTGAGCCCCCCACTACCACCTGATGAAGGAGTGACGCTCCGAAAGCTAGTGTGCTTCCAATTAAACCTGTTGGACTATAACCTGGTGTTGTGTGATTTTTAACTTTGTACAGCCCAGTCCAACACCAGCATCTCCAAATCATGTTCCCTATGTGGAAGATGGAACAGAACAGAAGGAGAAAGACCCAGAAAACAGTTCCCTAATGCTGTGGCGAGAGAGCAGGATGCTACCTTAGCAACTTTGACAAGACCAACAGCCTGTCTGTCCTCTCGTATCAGTGACCCATCCCCAGATGTTGCAGTGGTATATTTTGTCTAACTAACTCATGTATCGTGTCTTACCTGCTGCTCATTTTATATTTTCTACTCAACATGTTCAGAGATGTTATTACACACCTCTGGGATAAATGACACTGAACCCAGGCCTCCTGGGTCAGAGGTAAGGTCATAAAGTCATAGAGTCATACAGCATGGAAACAGTCCCTTCAGTCCAACTCATCCCTGCCAATCAGACATCCTAATCTGACCTAGTCCCATTTACCAACATTTGGTCCATACCCTTCTAAACCTTCCCATTCACATACCAACTTACAAAGCCCCAACATCAGCAATAACATAGCACAGCAGGAAGCCACTTAAGCCTTTATGCCTGGGCAATGGAACTCTTCAATAAACAATGCCTTAGTCATCCCATTCTTCTGCTCCTTCCCAACAATCCTGAACATTTTTGTATAGGGAAGCATATCCTTGTCCTTTTTTAAAGTTACCGTCAAATTTACCTCATTTCAAATGCTGCAATAAATATTCTTATTTTTATGTTATCATATTTCTCAAGACCATTGACTCTCTTGAGGTACTCTTTATCAATTGGAAGACAATCTCTTGACCAATGGTGAAAGCATCTTGTACAATATAACTGCTGAGCCTGCTTCAAACATTCTTGCTGGCATTTCCAAACCATAACAACATTTCTCATTTTCCCTCTGGGTCTTTTGCTAATTATTTTATGCTTTCTGATCATCAACCCTCCTTCTCAATGGCGTCTCAATATTAACTCTGCCTAAAGCTAATTTATTTGGACACATCCATTAAATCTATTATCAGCCCCATAACATTTTCTACTCTAAGGAGAACAATCCCAGCCTCTCTAATCTCCCCAGGTAACTGAAGCAATGGCAGAAAGATATGTAAGTTAGCAATTTTACCTTAACGTGAAAAGATTGTGGTTTCCAGATGGCCATGGAGGGTGCCAATTTTAATTGTTGAGGAAAGGAACACAAACAATGACAGCAGCAAACTGCGCAATGTGCTCCCACCAGAGAAGAAACAATTGTGACAATTAGTGGGATAGAGTTTCAAATGATCTTAAAAACCAATAATAACATCACTGATCTGAATTCAGAACATCCGAAATCATATACCTTCACATATAGACCCAGACATTTTAATATTTTTTCAATGAGTTTTAAATAAAGATTTTATTTTTTGTGCACAAGGTCCATTCAGGCTTTGGGTATGACAAATCCATCAAGCTTCTTTCATAAGCAACAAACAAGCTGAAAATCAGCCCAACCCATTGATGAGCATTGTGTTAATAAAGTGCTTTACCATGCAAATCCTATTAAGATACAGGGCTGTGTAAATGATGGCTTTTGAGGATGGGTGGAACGATTAACTGAGATCAGGAGTTTAATTCAGTCTTGCATTGTCAACTGAATCCCCCCACAGCTCCTCTGTCTGCCATGATTTTTTTTAAACTTCATTCATTGGATGTAAGCGTCACTGGCTAGACCAGCATTTATTGCCCATCCCTAATTGCCCACAGGGTTTTTCCCTGACAATCAACAACAGATCTATGGTCATCATGAGACTTTTTAATTCCAGATTTTTTAAAAAATTCAAATTTTACCCTCTGCAGTAGCAGGATTTGAACCCAGGTCCCCAGAGCATTACCTGGGTCTCTGGATTAACAACAATAATAGCACCAGGCTATTGCCTCTCCTTGAGGTTCTCATGGAGTGTCATGCACTGGTAACTGATTATAATGTGCACCATTGACACACAGGACATTTGAGAATTCAACAAAGGCCTAATAAAGACATTGGCCTGGATTCAAGGTAATGGCCTGATTTCTAAAGCAAAAGCTAGTGGATTAAAGCCTGAGGTTCACAAGCTATAGCACATTATCTAGACTGCTACTTCAGTGCAATACGAAGGGAGTGATGCACTGTTAAGAGTGAACATGCCTTGGATGAGTTGTTCAGACATGACTGTTTGTCTTTTCAGGTGATTGTGAAAGGATCGACAGCTCTCCTTAAAGAGCAGCAGTTTGCCAGGCATTCCACAGAAGATGTATTTCCTAACAAATAGCATTAAAAGAAATGTAAAAAATGTGGATGTTGCATATCAACTGGCCACCTCATTTACTTACACAACAACAGCAACACTTCAATAATTGAAGAATCACTGGAGTCATCCTGAAGTCATAAAGAATGTGCAAACATGTAGAGTTTTTTTTCTACAGCAAAAACACAGATCTTTCAGCCCAGGCCCATTGCTTATATTTCACATGAGCCTTCCCCCACCCTTTCACCTTTACTTTTCATGTCAGGGACTTATCTAATACCCCAATAAATACTCTCATGCCAGTCATTTCAATCACTGCTTATGGGTAGTGAGTTCAACTCTTTTAACCAGGTTCATTGTCCAAAGGTTTTTCAATGAAATCTCTATTGGACTTATTGACATTTATTGCATAAGACAGTTAGTACCTGAAAGGTTTAACGGTCATCACTAGTTTAGTTCTGTCCATCAAGATGTAAAGCTAACCAGTTCTCTATGTGTTCATTGGTGTGTGTATGGTAGTTCAGCAATTGTTCCCCAGCAGGTGTTAAGAGCATGGAGCTTAAGTAGTAATATTATTTTCTCTTAGGTTTAACCTGATGTCTCACAAGAGAATATCATATATCTCTGATGTCATGTAACTAGTTATTAGGAAATATGAAGTCAATATATTTATTCTTCATCTTCTATTGAAGATGGCCAAGCGGCATCCATCCTCACATGGTATCACTAACTTAGACCAATGCTAATGAGAAGGTTTAGTGGTAAAGAATCAGAAAATTCCATATGGTACTGGACACCATATGAGTAACTACCTTATATTTGTGGCCTGTGGTTCTGGTATCCCATAACAGGTGGGAACAACTTCTCTATGTCTATTCTTTAAAATCTTTTTACAATTTTAAAAGCCTTTATCAAGTCAATCTAGAGTAAAAACGGCTCTAGCATGCTCAATTATTCCTCATGGGGTATGACCTCTCAGTTCGGGGTCATTCTCATTTTTTTTTTGCATCTTCTCCAGTGCCTCTATCTTTCTTTAAAAAAAAATGGACACCAAAATTGTGCATAGTATTCAAAGTACAGTCTCTCTCATCAATATTCCTAAGGTGCTGAACCTCGATACCTTTGTACCTAAGATGGCACTGTAAGTGGCAAAAATCTGTAAACTTTTCACTGGACTTATATAAGCACATGTAACAGTAAACCTAATTCTAATTCTAATTCCAACTCTAGCTATTCCCACCAGGGGATCTATTGTCAGGTTGTGTCATACTAGTGTCTTGTGCCATTCTCTGACATTCACTACATACAGCTACAACCACTCTGTGACATCTATCATCCAGCAATACTGAGATTGACCTATCTTTCCACCACCCCTCTCTTTTCCCTCCAGAAAGGATCTCCATAGCTTTTCAGCTCTGACCAAGTCATCAAAATACTGACATTTTCTTTAACTGATGTCACTTTTCAAGCTTTGTTTTTGCTGTCAAAATTCCAAGTACATCGTCATTTATTTTCTGCTGTGAATGTGAGATTTTTAGCATATTACTGAGCATCCAGATTTCAAATACCTCTATTTTCTTCCACAGATCTTTACTCAATATCCACTATTGAGATACACTACAATGTGAATGGAAGACATCTGGCTATCTCTGTTCCATCGCATTTTATAACAAAAATCATCTTCTGTTATTACTGCTCCTAAACAGATGAATATAGGGCAGTTTAACCAAGGCATTATACCTGTTTAACATATTAGGCAGAATCCTATAGGGAGCTCAGCGATGTGGGCTGTGGTGAGATCGGTTTGAATGACAAGTCCATCGAGGCCTATCTCAACATTGGGACAACTCACTGCAATTCTCTCTAGGCAGTGGTGAGTTACAATTAAGAGGAATTGTTGCTTTTTAAAATGTCTTGTTCATGACTCATTCACTTCAATAATATCGAGCTTCCCTTCCAGCTTGCAAAGAGTTTTTTTTGTACATGCTACTGCTGCACACCATTGACCTTGACTCTATTGTCCACAGCCTGGACATGCCCTTGCATGCTTAATTACCACCGGGCAGTGGGGATCTCCAGTGGAGGGCTCTCTACCCAGGAGTCCTCCCACTTTCTATTGGAAACCTGGGGTGGAGGATGTTGCATGCAGCAATCTGTTATATTCGCAGACTGTGAGACTCCCAGCCCAACTGATAATTTTGCAGTGCTGTGGAGTCCATGGACCATGTACATATCGGTTGCAGGTATTGGGCTTCCTTTTTAGTGATTTGAAAAACCACTTATCTCCACACTCCTGATCTCTGGACATCTGGTGCGGAGGGATGTGGGCAGATTGGAGGATCTCCTCATGTGTCTGCTCCTGGGCCTGGCCAAGCAGATTATTAACCAGCTCAGGTAGTGGGCCATGGAGGGGGTCATTTCTGTCAACTACCTGCCCCTCTTCCATAGCTACATTTGTGCTCAGGCGTTGTTGGAGAGGGAGACTGCGATGTCCACCAATATTCTCAATGCCTTTAGAGAGAGGTTGGCACCACAGGGGATACAGTGATTTATCTCCCCCTCCAACTCCAAGCCCCGTTCTGCTCTCCCTACCCCACTTTCACCTTGACAGTTTGCATTTCCCGTGAAAGGCTTTACATGTGAACATCCAACTGCATACATATAAATATCCAAATACCTACATATAAATATCCAATTACCTACATGCAAATATTCAATTACCTACATATAAATATCCAATTACCTACATGTAAATATTCAATTACCTACATGTAAACATCCAACTGCATACATATAAATATCCAAATACCTACATATAAATATCCAATTACCTACATGCAAATATTCAATTACCTACATGTAAATATCCAATTACCTACATGCAAATATCCAATTACCTACATGTAAATATCCAATTACCTACATGCAAATATTCAATTACCTACATGTAAATATTCAATTATCTACTATTGTAATTGAATTACCTTCCTACAAATATCCAATTACCTACACTGGAAAAGGAGAGCGCGAGTGAAGAAACATGTTGAAGGCAATAGTGAGAGTGGCAGAGGCTTGGTGAGAAATGGGTGCAGTAGAAGCAAAGATAGAGTGAGAGTGAGATATAGGAGGGAAGATGGTGGCACTAACACTTCCTGAAGAAGGGCATGTGCCCGAAACGTCGAATCTTCTGTTCCCTAGATCAATAGTGAGAGTGGCAGAGGCTTGGTGAGAAATGGGTGCAGTAGAAGCAGAGATAGAGTGAGAGTGAGATATAGGAGGGAAGATGGTGGCACTAACACTTGTGGAATAGTGAAGGATATTAACCTTCCTCGTACAATACTGGGCATTCATCCAGATGGCTGGGAAAACATTAACCTGCGTGCCAACCTCAGAGCTGTTGGGCATGGCCTATTTTTTTTGGCTTCCTCACCTTGTCCTGGGGGAGGAGGATAGCCTACACCTCCACCTGCCCCCAGCCCATCCAGGAGGATGTCTAGGCACCTGTACACAAAGTAGATCACACATTTTTCCCTTCTACCATGTCTAGGGCAAATATCATGAACTGTGTGGGTCAGCTCTGAGCTGATGACGCTTATCTGAGTGCACAACAGGCTTTTAAATATGGTGCAATGCAAGGGATGCTGGTTAATTCTGGGACTAAAATTGGACATGAGAAATGCTACAGTTTTGTATGCTATGGAGCAAAAGGCAAGGCCCTGTGGTGATAAACCCTTTACCAAAAACCCAAAAACTATTACTTCTATTTTTTAGCCCAAGATCTTGCTGCATTTAAACATGGACTGCTTCAGTATCTCAGGAGTCACAAATGGTGCTGAACTTTGTGCAATCATTGACGAACATCCCCACTTCTGACCTTATGATGGAGGGAAAGTGGTTTCTGAAGCAGCTGAAGATGGTTGGGCCTAGGACATTACCCTGAGAAACTCCTGCAGAGGTGTCCTGGAGCTGAGATGACTGGCCACCAACAGCCATAACCATCTTCCTATAACTCTATTCAGCGACAGTTTGCTCCCTATTAGCCACTGATTCCAGTTTTGCTAGGGCTCACTAATGTCACGTTAGATCAAATGCAGCCTCTCATCTCACCTCTGGAATTCAGCTCTTTTATCTATATTTGGACCAAAGCTATAATGAGGTCAGGAACTGAGTGGCCCTGGTGGAGCCCAAGTGAGCATCACTGAGCAAGTCATTGCTGAGCAGGTGCTGCTTGACAGCACTATTGACATTACTTTACATAGAATCCCTACAGTGTGGAAACAGGCCGTTTGGCCCAACAAGTCCCGACTAACCCCCCAAAGAGTAACCCACCCACACCCATTCCCCTACCCTATTACTCTATATTTACCCCTAACTAATGTACCTCATTTACATATCCCAGAACATTATGCGCAATTCAGCACGACCAATTCACCTAACCTGCATATCTTTGCACTGTGGGAGGAAACTGGAGCACCCGGAGTAACGCAGACACGGAGAGAATATGAAAACTCCACACAAACAGTGGCCCAAGGCTGGAATCCAACCTGGGTCCCTGGTATTGTGAGGTAGCAGTGCCAACCACAGAGCTATCATGCTGGCCTCAAAGTCTGATGCTCTGCCAACTGAGCTATCCAGGCTCGTTGCTTTATGTGTCAGATGAGGAAGGTTTAAGCTCACTGGTGATTCCCCAAGAGTCAATTTGCCCATTATGTGCTTTAGAAACAGCCACCACCAAACCACATCATATAATGGAAATTAGCTGCTCATTCAAGTTGTCCCAAGCTTGAGGCCAGAATGAATCTAAGCTATCTGGGTAAGAAAGGGTTAATGACAATAATTCAATCAAGGACTTTAAATATCATGAACATTAAAGGACAGAATCCCAGTTCTAAGCCCTTCGACATGTGGATATAATTTTTGAAATATAAATGTTTTACAAATCAGTTACAGCTGACTACCAAGAGCTTGGAAGATTGTCAGCTATTAAATCTAATGTCATCAAACGTCCCCAGCTGAACATAATCACCTGCGGAGATGAAGGCAATGTCGTGTAGGCATAAGGATTAATAGAAATGTATAATCTTGTGATGGATTAGAAAGGTATTAACTCCCAGTGTATATGACGCAACACTATCTGCAGACAACCCAAGTATCTTTTCTTTCCTGACCCCACCCCCACCTTCTCAACAGAATTAAATATCACAGGCTGAAAGATAACTAGAGTTGGCTAGCACCAACTGGTCATGCAATGTCTCAGAAAGGATACTTGCGGGGAAAATTCTGTGGTCAGGACTCCATCTGTGGGAGCCAGTTTCAGTTAGAGTTAAAGTGAATTGTCAAATAAAGTCTCCCACATTTCAAGAAATGCTTTCTTAAAATCTGTCACATAAACCATATGCATGCATTTAATTTTTACAAACAAGAGTTCATGGACTGGATTATCGTCTCCCTGTGGAGGTGTGAATCTTGTCGTGAAACAGTGAATTGGTTTTGGGCAATCTTCCTTTGCATTTCTGATCCCATGCCATTTTTTTGTGTGAATCTTTGTACATTGGGAAGGTCTTGGGTGCAAATGTGCCTCTTCCCTGGCGAGGGCCCCATGGTGAGGACTTAAGGAAAATTTTATCTGCTCCTTCGCATGATTTTCATTTGCTACCAGTATCTAAGTAATGTAACGGCATTGGATGAGATCACCAACATTTTATTTTGAACTCTACACCAAATCCTGAGATTTATGCACCCTCTGTCCTCTAACCTTTAAGCAGCAAGATAACTAAAGCTGCATGTGTAGATAAACGTCATTTCATCTCAGCATTAATGCTGTCAGTGAGGATTCTGTGGCATAGTGGTAGTATTCCAGCCTCCAGGTTAGATGGCCTGGATCCAAGCTCTCCCTCTACCTGAACACACTGATTCAAAATACTGTCAGTCTCATAGCTCATTCTGAGATAACATCTCAGATACAGGTAGGTTAGGGAAATACCTATAGACAACAATTTGCATCTGCAAGATGTAGTGCTATAGTAAGTGCCTCAAACGCGAGTCAGTAGGCTCTAGAGTTGTGACTGAACAGGTAGACTTATAAAAATATCGGCAAGGGGTGTAGTTGTAATGTCCCTACCTCAAGTTTGACTCATCCTGGAGGGGTATTTAAACAGGTTGTTGAAAGGTATTTCTAGCTTGATGATTAAGAACACAAATTAGATGGAACATCTATGGGACATCTGATGTATTGGGGTTCACCAACTCAACTTGGAACTGCTGAGATTTGTAAATCAGTTGCTGACACAAATTGACACAATGGCATGTGTTGTGCAGCACTGACTTACAAATGTCTGTCAACATTTTACAGTTTACAACTTCCTCTGTTCACTATTTGGACAAAGGTACAAAGAACAGGAATACACAAGCAACTGTTCAGTAAAACCGGACAAAATTCATTTGTTTTAAATGGAGGATCACAGCTGTGGTGCAGTAGCATAGATCAGTTAACTTTGTTATTTAGTCTCTATCTGAGTTAATTAGAGTCAGAGTCAGAGATGTACAGCACGGAAACAGACCCTTCGGACCAACTCATCCATGCCAACCAGACATCTAACCTAATCTAGTCCCATTTGCCAGCACTTGGCCCATCTCCCTCTAAACCTTCCTATTCATATACCCATCCAGATGCTTCTTAAATGCTGCAATTGTACCAGCCTCCACCTCTTCCTCTGGCAGCTCATTCCATACACGCACCAACCCATGGAAAAGACCTTGCCTATTTACCCTATCCATGCCCCTCATGATTTTATAAACCTCTATAAGGTCACCTCTCAGGCTCTGAGACTCCAGTGAAAACAGCCCCAGCCTATTCAGCTTCTCCCTATAGCTCAAACTCTCCAACTCTGGCAACATCCTTGTAAATATTTCCTCAATCCTTTCAAGTTTCACAACATCCTTCCAATAGGAGGGTGACCAGAATCACACGCAATATTCCAAAAGCATACCAAACGCCTTCTTCACTGTCTTATCTACTCCACTTTCAAGGAACTATGAACCTGCACTCCAAGGTCTCTTTGCTCAGCAGGACCTTACCATTAAGTGTATAAGTCCTGCTAAGATTTGCTTTCCCAAAATGCAGCACCTCACATTTATCTAAATTAAGCTCCATTTGCCATTCCTCAGCCCATTGGCCACCTGATCAAGATCCCATTTTACTGAGGTAACCATCTTGGCTGTCCATTGCGCCTCTAATTTTAATGTCATCTGCAAACTTACTAACTGTACCTTCTATGTTGACATCCAACTCATTTATATAAATGACAAAAAGCAGGGGACCCAGCACCGATCCTTGTGGTCCACCACTGGTGACAGTGAGTGGATGTTTAATCATTGATTTTGAAATGCTGAATCTATTCATTAATCTGCCCCTGGTGGACACCAGGAGTTGGCATAGAGGATACAAGGTGCTGGATAGTGGCACAGGTTGGTCTTAGCTTGGATTCGGTTGGCATAATGCTTACAAAGGTCCATTGTGATGAGTTTTGGAAAGGATTTTTACCATGAGGTCTGGTATGTTTTCTCATCCTACCTTAGCAAACCCACCTCAGTAATTACCTACCTTGCCCCTCTGATGTCTCCCATATCCACTTTTGGCCCCATCTTACCACATGCCATTTCCAGAACAACTTGCCACTCTGCAGGTACCAGCCAAAACACTGGCATCCATTGCACCTTTGAAAGCCCTGCAGTTGCACCAGGGCAAGCTCTGGCATTCTCAAGCCTGGTCAAAAATGGCATCTGAACATGTCGGATTAGGGAACGATAGCATTGCTATTCTCTGATAGAGACTCGCAGGTCCAGAACAGAGATATCATCTCCCCAAAGGCCAAGGCACCAATCCCTGCCAGCCTGGGTCAGTGCCATCTCCAGGGTGCAATGGAATGGTCAGCAATGCAGAAAGAAGGTCAATGACCTTCTCTGGTCTGCCAGGGTAAGCGCCATTTTATTTTCCCTGCCACCTCATGCTTACTACATCTCTGTTACTGCCACCACACCTTACTCTTTAAAAGGTCTGTACTCAGTATTTACTGCAGCAAGGGCTCATGCTCTGCCACTCTGCAACATTCTCTCTCACCCGTCTTCGTTCCACTCCCAATCTTCCACATCACCAATCCTGCAATACTCTCTGTGCTGCCTCCTCAGACCTTTCACCAACATTACCCCAGATGCACCAACACTTACAGACATGCTATCAACTAACATGTCACTCATTTACCCCTTTTACTCATCACAGGAGAAGACAGCCCATAACAGGGCAGATGGAATCCTAATGGGGATCTCAATGCCCTCACCCTCGACAAGGAAAGAATCCTGCCCTTGCGAGAGAAATCTGGGAATGCTGCTGTGGAGTTTCCAAGACAACCAGGTTTCAACAAACGGTTAAGTACCACTATTCATTCCAATGCAACTTTCACATTAATCCTGCTGTCACTTTCAATTATTGCACATGACTACTAACTACTGGCTGCAATGCCTTCTCTCTCTTTGGTCTTGCAGGTGCCCTTACCCTGCCCAGAGAAATGCACAACTGCACCAGATGCATCATCTTCAAACTCTGAGGACAAGAATATGGAGGGGAAGCTTTGGCAAGGCTGCCATCTGCACCCCACTGGCTCAGATGCTGACAACTTGGAGGGGGTGGGGGTGGGGGGGGAAGGGCAAATGTAGACACAGAGAATGCACAATCTGGTGAGTGACAGTCCTGGCTGAGGAAGAAATGGCCCAGGCCATTCCCACTTGGAGGACTGTCAGAGACTAGGCACCAGCTCAACTCCAGGAGGAGAGGATCCTGAGGTGCAGCCAATCAGGGGCTTTACCTGAACACATGGAGTAATGCAGCAGCAGCTACAATGGCTTTGATTGCGCCAGAGGCTGCAGCAGTGCAATAAATCTTGCGACCATCTGGCTGCCTTTATCGACTGGCTGGCAGCTGCCATGGAGAGCTGGGTCCAGCACCCTCAGGGGCTACTGGTGTGCTCCCACACTTGGCACTCCATCGCCAAACCCATTGGTCCTCAGATCCGAAGGCATGGAGTAGATGTAGTCATACACAGACTCCCTGGCACTTGCCACTCAGGAAACTGTAGAAATGGGCAGGTCCTCCACCTCCACCCTGCCTGCCCTCCTCCAACCCTTGGAAGGTTAAGCCATTGAGAGTCAAGTCGCCTCTGGCAAGAAGACCCTCAATATATCTGGCCCATCTCAACACAAGTATGCCTGGGGTCACCCCAGAAACCTCCATTGGTTCCGCTGCTGAGCAGGCTCCCTCCACCTAGCTGCGGAACCAGGGAGTACACTAAGATGCAGTGGGAGCAAGGGAAATAAGAAAATGTATTCAGTGCAGTTCCATGGCACGGGTAAAAATGGCTTCTGCATAAATGTTCCTGGTGTTAACTTTCCTGTGTTTGTGAGTAAGCATCTCACTGCACATCATGGCCTCAGATAAGGCTGCACGGACAGAGGTGTGTACTGAGACCCTGTGTACCCATCAGCAAGCAGGGAACAATGGGTACATAAGGCACTGGGTCATAGTGACACCATTGTTCCTCCTCATTCAACATCCCCAATGTTTGGCTCCCTCCTTGTGCACAAAGGTGTTGCTGTCAACTAACAGAGTTGCATAGCAGTGGCTGTGCCAGAGACATGCAACGTACACAAAGAATCACTGCTGATGGGCAGAGAACAGGCAACCTATGTGTTGTATGATGCACGAGCCTCTGTACAATGTTCTATCCATTTAAATACCTGTGCTCAGTGCTTGGTGGAATCCCTTCCCTCACAGATCCACTTGTTTACCTTGCCTTCTCTGAGTGTGCTCACAGCCATTTTCTTCCTCATTCTGTGCTTTCGATTTGCATCATGATGGAAAGGGACAGTGAGGGCTCCTTTGCCAGTGGCTTCCAGCTTCAGCCTGAACATAACATGGAGCCCCCAGAAATCCATTTCTCCTTCCCAGTAACTAATCCCATTAAACCTACAGGCTTCACACTTCACTGAGTCCCCCCTCAAGCCATCTACATGTGCCTATACCTACTGACCTTTCCCATCCAGGCTCAGGCATACGAAGGGACCACAAATCTCCCCCTTATGCAATCTTCTGTTCCTTCCTTCACAATACTGCACCCTTGCCCACAGCCTCCAGACACAAAGACAAACCTCAGTCCTAGGAAAACAACCTCACTTTCCCATCTGTGCCCTTCCCCTTCATTCCATAGAATCATAGAATCACAAAAGTTTGGCAACAGGCCATTTGGCCCATCAAGTCCACATCGACCCCCCGAAGAGTAACCCACCCAGACCCATCCCCTACCCTATTATTCTACATTTTGCCTGACTAATACACTTAACTTACAGATTTCTGAACACTATAGGCAATTTAGATTAGATTAGATTCTCAACAGTGTGGAAACAGGCCCTTCGGCTCAGCATGTCCACACCACCCCTCCGAAGAGAAACCCACCCAAACCCATTCCCCGATCCTATATTTACCCGTGACTAACACACCTAACACTGTGGGCATTTTAGCATGGCCAATTCACCTGACCTGCACATCTTTGGACGGTGGGAGGAAACCGGAGCACCTGGCAGAAACCCATACAGACACGGCGAGAGTGTGCAAACCCCACACAGTCAGCCAAGGCTGGAATCAAACCCAGGTTGCTGGTGCTGTGAGGCAGCAGTGCTAACCACTGAACCACCAAGCCACCTACCTGACAGATAGACCATGGTCCACCTCCTCAGCCAAATGACAGACTACTCCTGAGCAAGATATCTGTAGACTCTTAACGGGAACTGAGACATCTCCCTGACCTTGTTAGCGCTCAACTTGCCAATGTAGAGTCACAAGACTAACAGCGAGCCACTCCCTGGACTGCAGAGGCATGGAGCCCATGGCTGAAAACCCCATGATGAGTTGCCTGACTGTGGACAATCTCCTGCCCTGGTAACGGAAGGCAGCCCTTGACTTACTGCATCAGGGTTCCCGGACAAGAGTCTCCAGAGATTTCAGTGAGAACAACTCCACTCAGACTTTGAGATGTTGCTGCCTACTTGCTGCACATGCAGTGTGTTTCCTGCATAAGCTGTTGGTTTGTGGAGCATTTGTGAGATTAAGGTAGCAAGATGCTATACAGCAAAACATGTGTCCTGTAGACTGAGGACTGATGATCAGTGAGACAATGTGCTAGGTTGTCTAACTTCGCTAATTGGCACAGCAAGGCATGGCAGGGCACAAATACCATGAATATGCAGGAAGATCTTCAGTGGTAAGCACTAAAAGAATAAGTAAGCAGCTCCAAGGGTTAGTCTAGTCCAGTCAATGCACTGTGTGTCTGTCCCGGTGTGCAAAGTGCCCCCAATTACAGCTTTTCAATGGTGCTTCTACAATGTAGGTCAGTGTTCCCAGAGCACACTGCCAGTGTATAGTCAATGTATTGGGGTAGTCCTCATGGCATGGTTTGGCAGATGTCAGGATGCCATGGAGGAGGGGGTGGGGGGGGGTGTTTAATTGTGCCCTCTGCCACGATTTGGTCACAGGCAATGTGGAGATCGTTCGGGTAAATTTGTCAGGTATACACTCTGGTCAAGATGAGCCTCATAGACCTCCTCGTCTGATACCCCCACACAGCTCACCATGGCCCCATTGCTCAGACCTGATAAGATTCTGCCACATTTGCCTGTTCAAGTTCATTGCACAAATGAGAGAAAATTAAACCCTGGGGCAATTATTGTTTGTATCCCCTTAAAGTACTGAGCAATATTGAACAATACCCAAAGGATTCAAAGTTATTAATTCACTAACAGCAGCTAAGTAGCTGTAAAGGTGCCGACTTCTTGGTTAACAATTAAACAGCTTGCTGATGCTGACTTCAATGACTGTTGATAATTCACATCAGTGGTAGTGTCAAAAGAAGGTTAAAACCTAGTCTCAGAATGGTTCATTAAAGGGCCTACTTTGTCTGATCATTAACTCAAATTAATTACCAGCCCAAACTACCATCAGAAACATTTTGCTCAATTCAATCCAGTTTAAATCAATCCCTTTTAAAGCCACTTACTGAGTTTGAAAACAATATTCATTCACCAAACCCAGAGACACACTACAAACTGCACTTTGATGAACGTAATCAAAGGCAGCTATCTGACTAGAACATCAAGAATAGCTTCATTAATCATTATATCATCATGAGAGGGCACCAGTTAATAAAATTTTAATTGATCAGGGAGCAAGGTGACCGGTTTAACTGTGGATTGTGTCTCGTGCCTTGGCAGGAAGAGATATGAGAGAGAGAGAAAAAAGGAAAGAAAGAAAAGAAAAGAGAGAAAGAAAGAGAGAAAGAAAGATACATAAATACATACATATTGGGCCGACAATATTTGTCAAATCTCGAGGTCATGAAGACTATGATGCATCCACCAGGGTTGGAAGCCATACTATGTCAAAAAGGGTCAATAACCACACGATACAAGGTTATAGTGTAACGGCTTTATTTGAAAACTAGCACCTGTTGAAGGAGCAACACTCCAAAACCTAGTATTTTCAAATAAACCCGTTGGACTATAACCGGATGTTGTGTTATTTTTGACCTTGTCCAACCCAGTCCAACACTGGTACCTCCACATGATGTCAAAAAAAAACTTAAATTGAATGAGGAAAGCTGAATAAGTTAACTCT
>NC_057744.1:28789202-28792923 GCF_004010195.1 Chiloscyllium plagiosum | reverse complement strand
GCCCCATATTGCATGAATGTCTGTGGAATTATATCCAACAACAGCTGTAGTGTTAAGGAGGAAAATAAGGTGGTTTGGGGTTAGGTGAGCAAATACATCGGAAGAAATTTTTAAAAAGTGAGTTGCCAGTGTATGACTGTTTTCAAATTCATTACTGTTATCTTAACCACAAAAATCATTTTAAACTGCATCAAAGGGGAGACTGAGTATTGAATGTTTTGAGTAGAGTCAGTTTGGGAAGGTAGTGACATTCCAAAAGTATTGGACTTGGAAAAAGTTATTATTTGTAATGGTGATGGAAAGGAAAAGAGTGTCACTCCCAATGTGCAGGAGCCTGAGCGAGAATCAAAATTTACTTTGATATCATTTAGAAGTCCACTGGATGTTGCAGTGGGACAATCAGATACATCAACTCAGACTTGGTAACATTTAGAGTGCAGTGCATAGGTTTGATCTTTAACTCAGAACACAATGACACAGAAACACTCCAGAATAATGAGATCAACACCAAGAGTTTATTACCATCAGAAATAACTTGACTAAAAACGACATCAGCCCAACAGTATTATCCTGAGCAGTCTTGTAATGTTATAGTGCATCAAGTGCCTCTTTCCTTCCTGTTGCACTGTTAAATTAGAAGTTGCTTCAGTAACTATACTTGTCCGAGAATGAGTTTGATTTTGCTGGAAGTCCAACTATTAATTCAGTTGTACGAGTTCCTCAGTTATTAATGGAAATGGTAATCCATCAAGCCACGTTGAAAATAAATGGCCCTAGGGAGGAAGGAGAGCATGAGAGGACACGAGTAATGGATTGATTTCGGAAACACATGAGATGCTCATAAATATGAAGGTCAGTAACCCAGGAGCAAACAAACAGGAGTCAACCCTAGCTCGGAGGACCCCACAGCAACATTAGAATTCTAAGGGACAGTCAGCAAATACTACATACAGAGACTAAGGAAGAGGCTTCTGCAGAACCTTGACGTATAATGTAACTCTTTACAGTACACTTATAATATTTCTGAACTATCACTCAAATTGACCAACAGAGCCAGGCAATGTCCTCTAACATAGAAGATGCTTTTGCAATGCAGTGATAGCGTCCCTACCTCTGGGCCAGAAGATCTGGTTCTAGGCCCACCTGTCCGGGAGGTGTGGCATAACATGTCTGAAAAGGTTGATTAAAATATCTATAAGGTGTTATGCACATTCAAGTGAGTGAATTTGTCCTTATTTTGCAGAATGTATGAAAAAGAAGAAAAGCAAATACGAGTGAAGGGGAGGAGAGAGAAGAGAAAATGAACAATAAAGCTTTTTTTTTAAATTTCCTAATTGCCATATTCTCCTAAACATTTATGAGATCCTTGTACTCCTCCTATCTTGGCTTTTATGCAATCCAAAGATGTGCGGGTTAGGTGGATTGCCCATGCTGAATTGCCCATAGTGTCTGGGGATGTGCAGGCTAGGTACACATACTGGCCATGGGAAATGCAGAATGTTGGTGTATGAGGTTTGGGTCCAAGTGGGATGCTCTTCTGAGGTTCAGTGTGAACTTGATGGGCCAAATGGCCTGCTTCCACACTGAAGGGATGATATGATTCTGTGGTTATGAATGTCCTCATTCTGCCAATGAGGCAGATTTTTCAGTTCCTTAAATTCTAAGTTATAGAATCTTAGAGTCATAGAGTCCTACAGCATGGAGAAAGGCTCTTTGGCCCAAATTGGTGCACGGAGACCAAAATATCCTTCAGCACTAACCCCATTTCCCTGCACTTGGCCCATATCATTCTAAGATGAGAGTGGTGCTGGAAAAGGACAGCAGGTCAGGCAGCATCCGAGGAGCAGGAAAATCGACGTTTCGGGCAGGAAATTCCTGATGAAGGGTTCCTGCTCGAAACGTCGATTTTCCTGCTCCACGGATGCTGCCTGACCTGCTGTGCTTTCCCAGCATCACTCTAATCTTGACTGTAATCTTCAGCATCTGCAGTCCTCACTTTTGCCATGTCATTCTAAACCTTTCCTATCCATGTATTTGTCCAGATGGCTTTTAAGTGTTGTTAATGTAACCACCTTAACCACTTCCGCTGGCAGCTCATTCCATATGCATACCACTCTCTGTGTTAAAAAATTTGCCCCTCAGGTTCCCATTTATTCTTTCCCCTCTAACCATAAACTGATGACCTCTTGTTCTTGATTCCCCAACCCTGTATTCACCTTATCCATGCCCCTTCATGATCTTATACACCTCTATAAGATACCCGCCTCCCCCACCTTAGTCTCCCAAGCTCGAAATAAATAAGCCTGAGCTAGCCCCACTTCTCCCTATAACTCAGACCATTGAGTCCTGGCAACATCCTTGTAAATTTATTTTGCTGTCTTCCCAGTTTAATAATATCCATCCTATAAAAAGGTGACCAAAACTGAACCCAATACTCGAAGTGTGGCCTCACTAACGTCCTGTACAACTGCAACATAGCTTCTCAACTTCTATACTCAAAGCTCTGACTGATGAAGGTCAGTGTGCCAAATCCTCCTTCACTGCCCTGTCTACCTGTGACTCCACTTTCAGAGAATCATTCACCTGAACTCAAAAGTCCCTCTATTCTACTACACTCCTTCAGGCCCTCACATTCACCATGAAACTCCTGCCTTGATCTGACTTTCCAAAATGCAAGACCGCACACTTATCTATATTAAACTCCATTTGCCATTTCTCGGCCCACTTCCCCAGCTGATCAAGGTTCTGCTGCAATTTCTGATAACATTCCTCACTGTCCATGATACCTCCTATTATAGTGTCATCTGCAAACTTACTAATCATACTTGTACATTCTCATCCAAAGTATTGCTATCAATAACAAACAACATTGGGCCTAATACTGACCCCTGAGGCACTCCACTAGTCACAGTCCTCTAGTCCAACAAACATCCTTCCACTATTACCATCTGCTTCCTACCATCAAGCTAACTATGTATCCAATTTGCCAGCTCCCCTTGGATTCTCAAGCAGCCTTCCATGTGGAACCAGATCAAAGACCTTACTGAAATCCAGACTACAACTACCGCTCTGCCCTCATGTACCTTCCTGGTCACTTCATCAAAGAACTCTTAATAAATTTGTGAGGCATAATCTCCCACTCACAAAGGCATGCTGACTATTCCTAATCAAACCCTGCCTTTCCAAATGCATGTATATTTATCTCTTGGTTGTTCTCAGGGAACTAACCTACCACAGATGTTAGGTTTACTCGGCTATAGTTCCCAGGTTTTTCTTTGCAGCCCTTCTTGAATAAGGGCACAACATTTGATACACTCCAGTCATCTGGGACCTCACCTGTGGCTAACGATGATGCAAAAATATTAAGCAAGGGCCTCTGCAATTTCTTCTCTAGCCTCTTGTAGTGTTCTTGGACATATCTGGACGTCATATCCTTCGTCATTTCCGCCACCTCCAAACAGACCCCACCACCAAGGATATATTTCCCTCCCCTCCCTTATCAGCATTTCGGAAAGACCACTCCCTCCGCGACTCCCTCGTCAGGTCCACACCTCCCACCAACCCAACCTCCACTCCTGGCACCTTCCCCTGCAACCGCAAGAAATGCAAAACTTGCGCCCACTCCTCCCCCCTCACTTCCCTCCAAGGCCCCAAGGGATCCATCCATATCCGTCACAAATTCACCTGCACTTCCACACACATCATTTACTGCATCCACTGC
>NC_057744.1:28768364-28788968 GCF_004010195.1 Chiloscyllium plagiosum | reverse complement strand
TTCCACCTATCGCATTCCCAACGCCCCTCCCCCAAGTCCCTCCTCCATACCTTTTATCTTAGCCTGTTTGGCACACCCTCCTCATTCCTGAAGAAGGGCTTATGCCCGAAACGTCTATTCTCCTGCTCCTTGGATGCTGCCTGACCCGCTGCGCTTTTCCAGCAACACATTTCTCAGCTCTGATCTGGTCAGGGCCAGGAGATTTATCCATTTTCACACATTCTAATATATCCAACACCACCTCTACTGTGATATGGACTGTGCTCAAAATATCACCACTAATCTCCCCAAGTTCCCAAGTCTTCATGTCTTTCTCCATGGGTAAACACAGAGAAGAAATATTCACTGGAGGACCTCACCCATCTCCTGTGGTTCTACATGTCCACTTTGGTCCTTGAGAGGTCCTATTTTCTCTGGAGTTATTCCTTTTCCTTTAATATTCTTAAAAAATCTCTTTGGATTCACCCTAATCTTCTCAGCCAAGGCTATCTCCTGCCCTCTTTCACCCTCCTGATTTCTTTCTTCAGTAAACTCCTGTATCCCAACTCAGGGCAGACATCTACTTCAAACCCATTGAGTCCCACTGAGCTACCTGAACTACAGTGCCTCCCACCTGCCCTCCTGTTAAAAAAAACTATCCCATATTCCCAATTCCTCCGCCTCTGCCATATATACTCACTGTAGGAGCAGTTCCACTCCAGGACATTCCAGATGGCTTCCTATTTCAAGGATTGCAATTTCCCCTTCCACATTTTCAACATTGCCCTCCAGCACATCTCCTCCTCTTCCCGCATCTCTGCCCTTGAAGTCCAATCGAAAGAAGGATTGAACCCTCTTGGTCCTCACCTTCCACCCCACCAATCTCCGATACAGCACATTCTCCTCCACCATTTTTGCCAGCAACAGTCAGACTCCTCCACCAGAGATATATTTTCCTCCCCACCCCTACCTGTGTTCCTCAGAGACCATTCCCTCTGTAACTCCCTTTTTAGGTCCTTACTTTCTCCTATCTCCTATATACCTCCAGGGATTCCCTTGATCCCATCTGCCTGTATCTGAGCCATATCTCTTTTCTGGTCAGTGCCTCAATATCTCTTGTCATCCAGGGTTTCCTATTCTTGTCAACCTTACCTTTCACCCTCACAGGAACAAATAGACCTTGAACTCTAGTTATCTCAATTTTAAAGGCTTCTCACTTGCTGGATTTCCATTTGCTGATTAGCTATTTCAATCAACCCCCGAGAGCTCCTGTCTTATTCCATTAAAATTCTCCTCGACCCAATTTAGAACTTGAACCTGTGGACCAGTTTTGTCCCTCTCCATAACCATTTTAAAATTAATAGAACTATGGTCACTGGTCCCAAAGTGCTCCTCTACTGTCATCTCAGTCATGTCCTGCCCTATTTTCCAAGAGTAGGACCCTCCACATACTTCTTGAGGAAACTTTCCTGAACGCATTTAACAAATTCCACCCCATGTAAATCCTTAGTGCGCTGGCAGCCCCAGTCTATGTTAGGAAAATTAAAATCCCCTAATATGACAACCCTATTGGTCCTGCATGTCCCTCCAATCTCCCTGCATATTTATTTTGGAATTTTATCCCTAAATGTTTCTCCTTGGTGACCTCTCCTACTTAAGACACTTCTTGAAACTTACCTCTATGAACAAGCTTTTAATTATCTACCCTAATATTTTCTTTTGGGGTTTTGTGTTAAATGTTGCTGGTAATTGTTCCTGTGAGTTTTTTGAGGAGTTTTACAATGCGAGCAGTGTTATAAAAATGAAACTCGCTGTTGGTTTGCATGATTGGCTCTGGTCATCACATGTTTTCCTGCTATGGGTCAGCTGCAAAATGAAATACAATATTTGTATATTGGTGTGGAACACAGACATGCTGGATCACAGCTCACCCAGCTGTCCCATTTGGCAGGGTCTTATTAGGAAGATAGTCTCAAACATGTGACAGAGGGTGAATGCCATACTGCTTTGATAGGTGAGAGAAAGTCATCATTCAGAATTGCCTATGTCTCAATTCGTGATCTTTTCTAGCTGGCAGTCCACACACCTTAGAATCCAGACCTGGGCAATTCCAAAATACGGACATGACAGAAAGCAGTGACTTTATACAGATTAATGTTTAAAAGCTCCACTGGCAGGCTCCTCAGCTTGAAGTTTCAGATTACATTAAGCCATAGATTCATAGAAATATATAGCGCGGAAAAAGACCTTTGGTACAACTCGACCATACTGACCAGATATCCTCTTTTAATCTAGTCCCATTGGAGTGTGGAATTGTGCCACAATATGTGGGTCAAGTGCCACAGCTGCACTCCTAGTGGTGCTTGTATTTTCCTGCCTTACGCAAATTGAATTCCTTCACTTTGACCACTGCAAGTTCCATTGCCAGGTAATGGGGAACACTGCACACACAGTCTCAATGTAACTGCTGCTCAGAAATGGAAATATAATTGAACTCAACAAATAAGGTTCCATTTTATTTGGAGATAGCCAGAGTAGCAGTTTCCTGTCACACTGGTGTCTTCTGCTGCTCAAAGCCCCAAGTGCTTAACAACATACAAAGTGATTTTTAACATGACTTCTTACCAAGTAGCATCAGAAGTTCAAAAATCCATTGTATATTCCAGAAGGTAGCTTTGTAAAGGTTCTGAAGATGTTAATGTTCATATTACAAGAAAGGAAACGTCCATGGCATCTAAGGCAAAATGGCACATTGAATCTAAAGTTGGCTGAGAGGCAATAAACAGAGGGTGGCGACAGAGTGTTGTTTCTGTGACGGAAATGTGTTTCCAGTAAGATTTTACACAGCTTGGTGCTGGGGCCTTTTGCTGTTTGTGGTAACCAATAGCTGTTTGGACTTAAGAGATAGTGTCAAAACAAACATGATAATATGAAAATTGGTCAGGAGGTAAGTAGTGAGGAGGATAACAGTAAAATGCAGGAGTACATTCATGGCTGGTCAGGTGGACCAAGAAGTGGAAAATTGAATTTAATCCGGAAAAGTGTACTTGGGGAGGGCTAACAAGGCAAGGGATTACACCATGAATGGCAGGACCCTGGAAAGAACTGAAGATCCGACCATCCACAGATTCTTGGAGATATTAGGCAGGTACATAGCATGGTTAAGAGGGCATATGGGATACATGCCTTTATTAGGTATACAATACAAAAGCAAGGAGATTATGCTGGAACTGTATGAAATGTGAGTTAGACCATAATTACAATTCTGGTCACCACATTTATAGGAAGGATGTGATTACACTAGAGAAGGTGCACTGAAGATTTACAAGGATACTGCCTGGGCTATGGGGAAAGAGTTGCTAGGCTGGGGTTGTTTTCCTTGGAGCAGTGAAGGTAAAGAGGGGATCTGACAGAAACATATAAGATTATGAGCGGCAAGGACAGAGCAGATAAGAAGGCATTTTTTTTTCCCAATAGTGGAGGGGTCAATAATCAGGATGAATAGATTTCATATAGGGGATGCAATGCTAACAGGAGGTTGAGGAGAATTTCTTTCACTTAAAGGGTGGTGGGAATCTGGAACTCATTGTCTGAAAGGGTGGTTGACTCTCAACCTTTAAGTAGTATTTAGATATTCACTTGCATTGCCATAGTCTTTGGGCTATGGGCCTAAAGCTAGTAAAAAGGATCAGTGGAGTCAGACTTTTGTTGACTAGAATGGCCAATTGGGCTGAATGGTCTCCTGAATTGTAAACACAGAGACAGTGGGTATAGTCAAGTGGTCCTACTGTAGCCTTTGGTAGGAACAGATTCTTGTATATTAGCTCTGTAAAGTCCTAGCAATTATAGTGGACGAAATATATTTATATTCATTGATATCATGTAATAAACCTTCTTGTTATCCAAGAACAGTGCCTGTCTCTACTCTATAACGGCGTATCTTCTATTATTGATCATGAGATAGGTCGAAGATAAAGCAAAGACAAAATTGTATTGATAGCATCAAACTATGTCAAACAGTCCTCAACCAGTGCTACATTTGGTCTCCAAGTAAGATCCCAGGTTGAGAAACCTAGTAAAGAAGACAGATTGGAGAATTTAACACTGTTTTCCTTGGAGGAAAATTGATTGAAGCTTTCAAAATCATGAGGATTTCAGATGGGGAGAAATTGTTCTTATTCTCAAAAGGATCGAGGCCGAAACAGATAGAAAGTAATTTGTAAAAGAAGCAAATGTGATGTGAGAAAAATCTTGTTCACTCAGTAAGGTGTTAGTGTGGAATGCTCTGTCTGTAAGTGTGGAGGAGGCAGTTCTGATGGCATCCTAGACGGCATCAGATAAAAACAATGTGGTGTTGTAAGGACGGGTAAGAGAATGGCACTAAGTCATAATGCTCATTCAGAGAGTCAGTACAGACTGAGTGAACTAACAGGCCTCCTTCATCTGCATAACAATTCTGTGGTAAAGATAATAAATACCACAAAGTACCTGGGGTGCCATTCTGTGAAAATACCACAAATTCTACACAGTTGACATGAGGCTAACAAGAGACCCGGTGTCTCCACCGCACTGGTGTGGGATGTGGACTGCATTGTAAAGGAAACAGTGGTAGTCATTCTTACTTTCAGTTAGTGTCCACATTTCAGTTAAAAATTGTCTTTTTAAGAAGAAAAATGACAGTCTCCAGTTGATTTATTTAATTATAACATTTGTTGAGTCCGTCCTTATTATGAGTGTTTACATACCTGATAGCGGACACTGAAATAAGAAATAAAGTTACAAAACTATCCTTGCTTCAGGAGTCTAGATGATAATATTTCTTTTATACCTTGACAATAAATTTAATATTTGCCAATGCAGCCTGGTACAGTGGGGCTGCTGATCGGATAGTGTGGTTGTAGGTAAAATCTAGCTCTTGTTCATTGACAGTGAGACTGTGCTGGTCATGGCTAACTGGCTGCCTCAAGAACCGAAGTGACAAATAATTTAGGGTAATTGATTTATCATTGACCCAAAAAGTGCATGTCTGAGTAAGCATGGTATAACTTTCTGGCTTTTAATGGTGCCCACTTTTCTATGGTTACATTTTAACTGCAATAAAGCACTAATTGGTTTTGTAGTTTGAACGTGCAGTGTAGCAAACTGAGACTCTGCCTATTCCTTATCCATGCAGCTCACTTGAGTGCAATTTTTTACAGGTGCAGTATTGTATTGCTGTTCCTGTGGCTTTTAAAAAAAATCAACAAAGAAATCTCCTGTTCTTTTGTTTTAACTCTATGGCCGCTCCTCTAATAACTAACTTGGTTAAATGGATAATCCGAAATAGTCTGAAGTCAATGCACTTGGAAGCTGCTAGGTTAGATGCTTAGTTTGTGCTCTGTAGCTGAGCGACATGTAATTGGTTGGCAATGGAAAAGAGGTTGTTATAATTTGGCTCATCCAACAAAGCAAGATAAAAAGATCAGTTGGCATTTGAGCTGCTCTTCCCTCTCCAATAGCTCTTACTGTTTAAGTACCTCGATTACTGGCAGTCCCCCGTGGAGCAGTGTCTCAACATGAGTGAGTGTCTTCCAGAGACAGTAACACAACCTGAATGATTAAAAGAATTCTTCCCACATGTGGCCAAAAACAGTCAGTGAGTGAACACATAACAGATTGCTTTAACATGACAGAAAGAGAACACGTTTTGCTGTGCCCAAAATTATGAGCTTTCTTGTATGATTCGAAGAAGCAGCTCCCATGAAAACTAGAGCACTGTCCACAACCAGGAGATCTAATGTACTGCATATTGAGTTATATTTAACCTGCAGTTCTAAACTGTCATGCAGCCATCATATAATTATGTGTGCATTGGCTTACATGTTTTAAAACCTAAATATTTCATGAGGCAATGATGTTCAAAATGTGCTCTGGGCCAGAAAGTACATTAATTATAATGTTGTATCAACTCCCTTAGAGCAAACTGACAGATAGGGAAGCTTCCTCGGGCTGTATTCATACAATATTGTTATTGCTTTGAAGCTTTCTATTATGTGCATTTTGAATTCTGCAAAGTGGACTCTATCATACCATTGTTTCCCATTTTACAGTTAATGCAGGTTGCTTGGCTGGTTGTGACAAGCTGTGATCATAGATTGTATGAGGGGGAGCACAAGGTTGATGTAAACATTAGTGTGAATAGATCTTGCACAATATAGTGACTTTTTTTAAAGATGTTGTAATCTGGTTGTTGCAGTCTAGGAAAGAATTAGTGCATGCAGTCAACCAGTTGTATTCTGCACGGGGTAGCAGTCTTTGAGAAGATTGTTTGATTTGATTTATATTTCTCCATCAAAGTAACAGAAGCCTGGGGACAAGAACTCCACTTTGGAAAGATAAACACCCAGTAGTCACATTAGTAAAGGACCACAAATTCAAATCTAGTACTTGAATATAACAAAAAAAAAAGCAGATATCTGAATATTCCCAAGACTTGTAAAGTTAACAAAAAACTTTTACAAAATGGGAACTGTGATTTTTGATTTAAAAATCACACAACACCAGGTTATAGTCCAACAGGTTTAATTGGAAGCACACTAGCTTTTGGAGTGTCGCTTCTTCATCAGGTGGTAGTGACCTGATGAAGGAGCGTTGCTCCGAAAGCTAGTGTGCTTCCAATTAAACCTGTTGGACTATAACCTAGTGTTGTGTGATTTTTAACTTTGTACATCCCAGCCCAACATCGGCATCTCCAAATCGTGATTTTTGATGACTGTGACATTGTAAGTTCCATTTTTCACCTTGTGGCAGGTGATATAAAATGGATATTCATCAATTAAAAGTCAAAGATGTACTCAAAGGGTCCCATTGCAATAAAAGAATAATGAGGAGGTATAACCAATTTATATATCTTTTCAGCTTTTCTTCTTCAAACAAGAACATTTTTCTATACTTTGGTCTCTTCTGTTTTGAGCAGTTATTTTAAGGAGACCACAGTGTGATGGCCAGAAGGCAGGAGGAGTGAGATCCTACCTTGTTCAGTTTTTTTTTTAACCTTAAAAAATGGACACTTTGTCAAACTGACAGCAAGGCTACCAATGATCACATGATGTTGTCCACAATTTCTAGAAAGTTGTGGTCAGCAGTAACAAAAACTTAAATCATCTTCCTGGAATGGTTCACTCCTTGCATTGTATAGACATTCCAGCCAAGCCAACACTGAGGACTAGTAGACAAGATGTCCACCTCAGCTGAACAGACCATTGAAACCCATTATGGCTTGACTTGGTGCTAATCACTGCACAGTTGTCTAATGCAAAGCACAACTGATTTTGGCCAGATCATTAAACCCCAGCTTATTTCTGATTGGTTAAGCTGAAAGCCTCAATCAGATGACTGAATCTGTTGATATTTTAGAATCACCTTTAATCTTAAAGCTTTTGATATCTTTAGTCAGTCTGCATGTAGAAGAGTCTACAGCTCTCAGCTTAGTTAATGCCTGCTTCTGATCTCAATCTCTCACAAAAGTCTGATTTCTGGAAAGAGCCCTGTAATTCACCTGCAAAGTGAAACTAATTCCCAGCTTAACTACTGCACCTTCGCTGTCCATTCAATTCCATCTTTTTTTTTATCTGCGCACAGCCATGGCACACTGATTTACTGGATTAACTAATTCACATAATCTTCCATTTTGAGTAACCTGTAAATTCTCTTCATTTCTTTTCTTTATTCCTTGGACGCGTCAGTGTATGATTTTATGACACGAATAACTCCCCCTGGCTCTGAATGCAGTGGTAAATCCTCCTTTGTTTTAACCTAAAAAACTTGCTGTGGGTCATCTTAACAAATAGAGCTTGGGGAAATACACCACTGTCCATTTTTAAAAGGGAAAAGCAAATCAGAAAGTAAACTAAAAACTAACCCCTGTTACAGATGGGAGAGGAAGGCAGTACTGTGACAGATAACTCACTATATTTCTGTCTTTTGTTCACGCCACACTTATTGACTTCCATAAGACAGAGGCTCGATTAAATGCATGTCATTCACATTGAGATCCCAACTCCAGTACCAACCATAGCTTTCCTGTATCCCACTGCCGTGGAAGCCATGTGGCAATTCAACCTCCAGCTCTTTGTCTGTACATCTCTTTGTCCATCTCTATAAAGATCACAACAGCCTTGAATTTTCATGCTGAAGGTCCATTCCAGGTCTGTTACTCAGAAAATTCCTCAAATAACTCTACCCAAAGGGATGTTGTAAGGCACAGAGGTAAGTATGGAAAAGCAATATGCTGGAATCCTTGTATTAAAACCAGAAAATATCATAAGTATTCAGTAAGCAATGGCATCATCTGTGATGAGAAACAGAATTAACATTTCAGGTCTGTAATTTTTCATTAGGCAATTTGTTGGACAAGCCAGTTAGAGCATAGAACATAGAACAGTGCAGCACAGTACACACTCTTCTGTCCTCAATGTTGTGCTGACCTTTTATTTGACTTTCAGATCAAACTAACCTAAATACCCTTCATTTTACTATCATCCATATACCTATCCAAGAGTTGTTTATATGTCCCTAACTCTGTATCTGACTCTACTACTGCTGCTGGCAGTACATTCCACGCACTCACCATTCTGTGAGTAAAGAACCTACCTCTGACATCTCCCCTTAAACCATCCTCCAATCAACTTAAAATTATGCCCCCTTGTGACAGCCATGTCTGCCCTGGGAAAAAGTCTCTGACAATTCATTCTATCTATGCATCTCATCATCTTGTACACCTCTATCAAGTCATCTCTCACCCTTCTTCACTCCAATGAGAAAAGCCCTAGCTCCCTCAACCTTTCTTCATAAGACGTGCTGTACAGTCCAGGCAGCATCCTGGTAAATCTCCTTTGCACCCTGTCTAAAGTGTCCACATCCTTCCTATAATGAGGCAACCAGAACTGAGCACAATATTCCAAGTGTGATCTAACCAAGGTTCTGTAGAGCTGCAGCATAACCTGGAGGCTCTTAAACTCAATCTCCCTGCTAATGAAAGCCAACAGACCATGTGCCTTCTTAACAACCTTATCTACTTGGGTGGCAACTTTGAGGGATCTATGGACATAGATCCCAAGATCCCTCTGTTCCTCTACATTGCCAAGAATCCTGCCATTAACCATGTATTCTGTATTCAAATTTGACCTTCCAAAATGAATCACTTCACACTTGTCCAGGTTGAACTCCATCTGCCACTCATCAGCCCAATTCTGCATCCTGTCAATGTCCTGTTGCAACCTACAACAGCCCTCCACACTATCCACCACTCCACCAACCTTTGTTTCATCGACAAACGTACTAACCCACTCTTCCACTTCCTCATCCACGTCATAAACATCACAAAGAGCAGAGGTCCCAGAACAGATTACCGCAGTAAACTGATGGTCATCGAGCTCCAGGCTGAATACCTCCCATCTACTATCACCCTCTGTCCGCTATGAGCCAGCCAATTCTGTATCCAGATAGCCAAATTTCCCTGTATCCTATACTTCCTTACGTTCTGAATGAGCCCATCATGGGGAACCTTATCAAACACCTTGCTGAAATCCATATACACCACATCAACTGTTTAATCTTCATAAATAGACAATAAACAATAGACAATAGGTGCAGGAGTAGGCCATTCGGCCTTTCGAGCCTGCACCACCATTCATTATGATCACGGCTGATCATCCACAATCAGTATCCTGTTCCTGCTTATCCCCATAACCCTTATCTCTAAGAGCTCTATTCATCTCTTTCTTGAAAGTATCCAGATACTTGGCCTCCACTGCCTTCTGAGGCAGAGCATTCGCTATGTCCATTACTCTCTGGGTGAAGAAGTTTCTCCTCAACTCTGTTCTAAATGGCCTACCCCTTATTTTTAAACTGTGTTCTCTGGTTCTGGACTCACCCATCAGCGGAAACATGCTTCCTGCCTCCGGAGTGTCCAATCCATTAATAATTTTATACGTCTCAATCAGATCCCCTCTCATCCTTCTAAACTCAAGTGTATACAAGCCCAGTCGCTCCAATCTTTCAACATATGATAGTTCCGCTATTCTGGGAATTGACCTCGTGAACCTACGCTGCATTCCCTCAATAGCCAGAGTGTCCTTCCTCAAATTTGGAGACCAAAATTACTCCAGGTGCGGTTTCACCAGGGCCCTACACAGCTGCCAGGAGGATCTTTTTGCTCCTATACTCAATTCTTCTTGTTATGAAGGCCAGCATGCCATTAGCTTTCTTCACTGCCTGCTGTACCTGCATGTTCATTTTCATTGACTGATGTACAAGAACATCTAGATCCCGTTGTACTTCCCTTTACCTAATTTGACTCTATTTAGATGGTAATCTACCTTCCTGTTCTTGCCACCAAAGTGGATAACCACACATTTATCCACATTAAACTGCATCTGCCATGCATCTGTCCACTCACCTAGTCTGTCCAAATTACCCTGTATTCTCATAACATCCTCCTCACATTTCACCTTGCCAGCCAGCTTTGTGTCATCAGCAAATTTGCTAATATTACTTTTAATGCCTTCATCTATTTCATTGATGTATATTGTAAACAGCTGCGGTCCCAGCACCGAACCTTGTGGTATCCCACTAGTCACCGCCTGCCATTCCAAAAGGAACCCGTTTATCACTACTCTTTGCTTCCTGTCAGTCAGTCAATCAATGTGTTTTGTCACATCCTAAAGAATTTAATAAGGCTTGTGAGGCATGACCTGCCCCTCAAAGCCATGCTGACTATCTCTAATCAAACCATGGTTTCCAAAAAATCATAAATCCTGTCTCTTAGAATCCTCTCTAATAATTTGCCCACCACTGATGTAAGACTGACTGGTCTGTAATTCCCAGGGTTATCCCAATTCCCTTTTTTGAACAAAGAAATAACATTTGCTACCCTCCAATTATCTGGTATTACTCCAGTGGACAGTGAGGATGTAAAGGTCGTCGCCAAAGGCACAGCAATCTCTTCCCTTGCTTCCCGTAGTAACCTTATACTAACATGGGCACTTCCATGAACAACTAGCCGCACCATATAGGTATTGAAATTTTATCTGTTATCAGGATTCCTTAAAGGAGAAAGAGATATATTTGTTCCCTTGTGGCTTTAAAGGTGGAGCAAATGGTCAACTGTACCTTTATTATAATAGCTGCTTTTGAGATTGCATCTGAAGTTTAACCACCCTACTTTTGTACTGTATTGAAAGGGCAGGCAATGGCCTAGTGATATTATCATAGGGCTATTAATCTAGGAATGTTCTGGAGACCTGGGTTCAAATCACGCCATGGTGAAGTTTGAATTCAATAATTTAAAAAAAAATGAATCCATGATTGATTGTCAGGAAAACCATCTGGTTCACTAATTCCTTTGGCAAAGGAAACTGTCATCTTTACCTGGTTTGGCTTACACATGACTCCAGATCAACAACAATGTGGTTGACTCTTAACTGCTCTCTGGGCAATAAATGTTAGCCTAGTCAGTGACACCCTCATCCTGTGAATGATTTTTTAAAAATTCCTTCGTGATAAATTGTAACTTTCTACTAACTTTCCCCATTGCGTGATGTACCTGCATGCGAACAATTTGTGATGCATGCACTTGGACACTAAGATCACTCTGCATCTCAAAGTTCTGTAATCTCTCACCACTTAGATCCTTATTTTCTATTCTTCCTGTCAAAATGGACAATTTTGTGTTTTCTCCCATTATACTCCATTTGTCAGATCATTGTCCTTAGCTCGTTATAACAAAACACCCAAACTCCTCTGAATGCATGTGTAGTTTAGAAATAACACATGGTTTCGGAAGGTCTTTCTAAGAGCAGAATATTAAGCATGGTGAAAAAAACATTGGTGAAGATTCATGAAACATCTGTTTGGAATGGGCCAAAAAAATCTGCTTCCTGAGATTAAGATCTGACCAATCTTAGGACGATTGTGTGGAATATTTCTAGCCCTGCTAATGGTGAGAGTTGTCTTCCGTTAACAGCTTTTATGTAAACAGTCTGTTCAGGCTTCAAGGAGAAAGTCTAGTTCACTACCACTAATCACCCCTTTGCAGCAAACGCCCAAACTCCCCTGAGTATGTGTGTAGTTCAGAGATAACCTATTATTAAACAGACCTTTATTGTGTTAAGTGGGCTCTTCATTAAGTAAACAAAAGTAAGTGAGAGCAATGAACCCAGCATGATTTAAAAATGATCTCTTCCTATTGCTCTCAATACAGAGCATGAACATGGGCTCCATGAGTGAAAAGAAAGCGACAACCTGATGTGTAATTGTAGTCATGTGTTGTAATCAATGTGGAATGTACATCAACCTGCCCAGTGAGATATATTCTGAGAAGTACCTAATTTCATCACTTGCCATCTTGGGGAGTCATCAAATGAGTAACTAATGTAGGCATCCCATTACTTAGGAACCTCGATTATCCAGCATTTGATTATCCGAATTTCAGATTATCCAGACAAGATTGCAAAGTGCCAATGTTTGGTTAAACAGTGTTATCCAAAGATTTGATTATCTGAACATTCGCTTATCAGCACAAAATACTCCCCACCTGTGACATTCAGATAATTGAGATTCCTCTGTTTCCGCATTACTCTTTGGTTCAGTGGTAGCATTGCTAACTCCAGACCAGCAAATCTAGGTTCAAGTCCCACTTGCTCCAGCAATGTGTAATAACATCTCTCAACAGGTCGATTAGAAAAAATCCATCCCTAAATCAAGGGTTTCTAATGGCACAAAAGTGTTATACTTTAGGAAATGTTGATTCCAATGTGTGTACCACATCATCCTACAAACAATGATGCAGCAATCTGTTTCATTAACACTGTTTGTTGGAGAGGGTAAATATTGGTCAAAGCAGTAGTCCCCTGTTCTGAGAAAGGGTCACTCGTCCTGAAACGCTAATTCTGATTTTCTCGCCACAGATACTGCCAGATCTGCTGGAGTTTTTCCAGCAATTTCTATTTTGGTCCCCTGAGCTTCTTCACTATTGTGCTAAGGGATCCTTTCTATTCCCCAGAGTCTGGGATTCGGGACTGCACTGAAGTGTCAGACAGGCTTATTAATGTTTTCTGATCAAATTGCGCAGAAATGTTATTAGACATCTCTGGAGGAGGTTGGACTTGAACCTAGTAAAAACAAGGACTGCAGATGCTGTAAACCAGAGTTTAGATTAGAGTGGTGCTGCAAAAGCACAGCAGGTCAGGGAGTATCCGAGGAGCAGGAAAATCGATGTTTCGGGCAAAAGCCCTTCATCAGGAATAGAGGACTTGAACCTGGGCTACTTAAAGCTTAAAGTAGATGTCCAATGATCTAAGTCTTTGCTATAAAATATAAATATTCTTAAAGCTAAAACAAGTATTCCTTAGTGAGGCAGGGGCAGCTTACCTGAGAAATGGCATTTGAGGCATTTCCATGGTCTTGCTGCTCCCTCCGTAACACGGTTACCTGCTCCAGTTCTGCAGCACTCAGCTCTCTGCAACCCTCTTACACTGACCTGTTGTCAATCCTCAATTTTAACCACTCCCTCATCAGCAACCATGTTTTCAGCAACCTGGTCCATATCTTGGCCTTGCACTTCTGTCCCCAAATCTCCACAATTCTCTGTCCCTCTTTACTCCTCTGGGACACTAAATAAAAACTCTTATGTGGCTCAGTCCCACTTTTTGTTAATGCTGCTAGAACCATCAGGGGTTGTTTCACTCTACAACAAGTTAAGGGAAGTGGTGGCATAGTGGTATTATCACTTAAAGTTGTGATCCAGAGCCCCAGGCTGATGTTCCAGGGACATGGGTTTGAATCCTACCATGGCAGAAGGTAAAATGTGAATTAATTTAAAAATCTGGGATTAAAAAAAAATCTAGCTTAATGGTGACCACTGTTGCAAAAAACAATTTCTAGTTCACTAACGCCCTTTAAGGAAGGAAATCTGCTGTCCTTACTTGGTCTGGTCAACATATGTCTCCAGCAAATACCTCTGGTTAATTAAGGATGGGTGAAAAATGCTGGCCGAGCTAGTGATGCCCATATTAATGCACAGATCTAAAATAAAGTATTTTGTAAATGCAAATAAAAAAGTGATTTGTAAATAAAAGTTGTTGCTGATGTAGCAAAATAATTGTGATCCTAGCTATCAGATTCCCAAACAAAATAGCAAAGCTTCTGTGTATTGTACACATAACCTTTGTGCCCAAGTGGGTGCCTATGTAAAATGTTCCCTGGCTTCTGCCTGTGTGACACCCTCGGGCAGAAAAAATTACATTCATATAGCTCCTTTCATGACCTCAGGCCAAATTAAAACATGTCACAGCCGATAAAGTGCATCGTTAATCTAGACACTGTTGCAACATGGCAGCTAATTTTGCTCAAAGCAAGCTTCACAAACAGCAACTTTGGAATAATAATCAGATAATCTCTCTTAGTGATATTAGTTAAAGGATAAATATTAGCTGGGACACCAGAAATGATGATCAACAAGCAGGATTGCTATAGAGTAAAGGGTTAAGACCTAAGAATATACATAGGAAGCTATGTCATTGGTAACGTTGTGACCACATGACAACCTCATGAAGACAGACATGACAATGAGAAGTCAAGGAGGACTAGCTTAGATCTCATGTAGGATGAAATGTATAAAGTCATTATGGTATATTTGGAAATTGCTTCACCAAAAACCCAAGAACTTATCCCCATTTTTGCCTTGGGGTGAGGCCTCATAATCGTTGTCCAGAAAACAACCAGACAATAACAGAAATAACTTCATTTTTTCTCTGCCATATTCCTGATGAAGGGTTTGTGCCAAAAACGTCAACTCTCCTGCTTCTCGGATGCTGCCTGACCTGCTGTGCTTTTCCAGTGCCACATGTTTCAACTCTGATCTCCAGTACCTGCAGTCTTCACTTTCTCCTAATCATTATGTGATGCACCTCTTAGCTTTGATCCAACAATACTTTCATCAATCAGATGGAGCCAATCAATACCAGAATTCTATGCCTTTTATTGGCCCACTAGAGGTTGTGCAGGGTAAGTGGTATGGATTTATGCTGCTCTTTGCTTTTTTTTAACCACTGGACACTGAGACCCCATATGTAACTTCAGCATTTATAAAGCATGGCACTAGATAAATCACAGCAGGGCACGCAGCATCCAAGGAGCAAGAGAGTTGACGCTTCAGGCAGGACTCTTCCTCAGGATACCTCCCTCCCCTTCCTAAAACTGAGACCTCCCTCCCCTTCCTGAACCTGAGACCACCCTCCCCTTCCCGAACCTGAGACCACCCTCTCCTTCCTGAACCTGAGACCTCCCCGCTTCCCGAACCTGAGACCACCCTCCCCTTCCTGAACTTGAGATCTCCATCCTCTTCCCCAACCTGAAACCACCCTCCCCTTCCTGAACCTGAGATCTCCATCCCCTTCCCCAACTGAGATCACCCTTCCCTTCCCGAACCTGAGATCTCCATCCCTTTCCCCAACCTGAGACCACCCTTCCCTTCTCAGACCTGGCACCTCCCTCCCCTTCCGAGACGTGGCACCTCCCTCCCCTTCCCAGACCTGAGACCACCTTCCCCTTCCCAGACTTGGCACCTCCTTCCCCTTCTTAGACCTAGCGCCTCCCTCCCCTTCCCAGATCTAAGACCTCCGTCCCTTTCCCAGAACTGAGACCACCTTCCCCTTCTCAGACCTGACACCTCCCTCCCCTTCCTGAACTTCTCCATCTCCGGCAATCAACCATACTTTATTAATCTGACTTTCCAGCATCTGCAGTCCTCACTTTCTCCTAACTTCTGTTCAGCTCCTAAATGATTTTATGAAAGGCAACACTTGAGAAAAGAGCAGGATCTCAGAATAAATATTATACACTTTAAATGAACGACAAATACACAGTGAATACGTTTCCTGCAATTAGAATTTCCCCATTCTCCACATCTCTACATAACTCATTCCTTCATTATAGTCGTGAACATCCTGTCATTAAGTTGCAAATATTTATGATACATTATCATTCAGGAAATCCCTTTAATTTACATAGGGTTAAATATTATCAAACCATAGATGGGATGGTTCTGATCTTGGACATTATCTAGGAAGCTGAAAGTAGTGGGAACATATCATGTTACACCATGTGGTACTGACTGTTTTGTTTTTAGCTGGCAGACAGACCACCATCATCACAGAGAGATCTTGGGAGCTCTGGACAGCAGAGATTGTATGGCAGGACTTGGCCCTGCAGCTTGCTGCTGAGTGTTTGTTTAATCTGTAGATAGTTTACTTGAACTGTGAACTCTCTACTTCACACAGTGCAAATACTTGTCAAAAACCAAGTGGCCAAGAGTCTGAGCAGATCGCTTTCCCTCCTTCTTCCATGTTGGATCCCGAAGGTCTGTTGATTTTTGTGACTTGTTTCCTGTGAAGTGTAGAAAAGATTTTCATTCACAAATTAGGTAATTCTGAATCCACTTTATTGATGACTGAGGAATCAGTTGAATATTGTACCAATGAGCGCTGACAATAAATGTTCCAGTTTTTGCTTTATAATTTAGTTTCTCCTCCAGTTGATCTTAGTTCAGCATCATAAGGTCCCATTACTTCGAATCATAGAACCTCTACAGTGTGGAAATGGCCCTTCAGCCCAATCAGTCCACACTGACCCTCCGAAGAGTAACCCAGCCAGACCCATTCCCCTGCTACTTTACATTTACCCCTGACTAATGCACCTAACCTACACATCCCTGAATACTATGTGCAATTTAGCTTGGCCAATTCATCTAACTCGCACTTCTTAGATTGTGGGAGGAAACAGGAGCACCCAGAGGAAACCCATGCAGACAGTCATCCGAGGCTGGAATTGAACCTGGGTCCCTGGTGCTGTAAGGTAACAGTGCTGACCACTGAGCCGTGTGCCACCCAAGGCATAATTCATTGAATTTCCACCCCACCCCCTACCTATTTCCTTCTGTTGTACAGTTCCTGAGGCTGTCAGAAGACCTTTGGAAATTTTCTCTGAAACCTGTTCAGGTGAGACACAATTAGAAGTCTTGAGTATCTGTAACAGTGGCTTGGGTTGTTTATAAGAGCCCTGTCAGAGTATTTGAAAAGCTGCAGGATGATTCCTGGTACCTTGGCCATTATCCCTCTCACAGTCAATGCCAATAAGGAAGACTTACATTTATATAGCACTCTTTATGACCTCTGTGTGTGCCAGTAGGCTTTCCAATTAAGTAAATGTTTTTGAAACCGGATCACTGTTATAACATAGGAAACACAGATTGCAACAACCTCTCACAAAACAATGTGATATTGACTTGTTTTTTTAGGTTTATTGGAGGATACATGTTGGGCAGAACACCTAAAGACTACCTCCTTTTTTCACTAGTGTCTTGGATGTTTGCTTATTGTGTTTCCTTTGTGAGAGCTTACTGTGTACAAAGTGACTGCCACATTTGTCTCTAACCAAGTTTGATCCACTGAGAAGTCTCTTCAAAGGATGTCCACTTTGAATAAGTGCTCTGCCTCCCTCAGATGTGCACTCGGTGAGTCCATTTCTCACTGCCACAATGCCGTGACCTCTTCAGCCCTCCAGCTCACCCAAAACTCTCCCCACCCTTATCTACAGCTTCCCTTACACCCACCCCCAGTCCTGAAAAAGAGTCACACCTGAAACCTTGACTTCTCCACCACCTGATGCTGCCTGGCTTGATGTGTTTTTCCAGCCTCCTGCTTGGTGACACTTGCCAATATAACATTCACCTTTTAAGCACTTATTTACATGGGAAGACTTTGATTTTTTTTGTGTTAACTGCTGTATAAATGCAATTGTTTTCTTTTTTGTTCTTTAAGTGGTGGGTGTCAGTAGCTGTTGATTATGAAGAAACAGGCTTGCTAGTTCCTATCCACCTGCAGTTGGTGTCCATACATGCATTGAGGTTGTGGGGAATGACACTGGCCAGGTGATCAGAGTTTCAGTTGGGGAGCATTTCGGGAACAGTGACCATAATTCTATAAATTTTAAATTACTTCCGGATAAGGATAAGAATAGTCCTCAGATGAAAGTACTAAAGTAGTGAAAGGCTAATAATATCAGGCAGAAACTGGGGAATGTAGACTGGTGCAGCTGTTTGAGGGTAAATCCACATCTGTCGTGTGGGAATGTTTCAAAGTCCAGTTGATTAGACTTCAGGATCAGCATGTTCCTATGAAAGTGAAGGTTCAGGATAATAAGATTCAGGACTGTCACAACAAGATAAGTTATGAGCTTAGTCAAAAACTCAAAGGAGGCAGACATAGAGCAGACATACAGAGTCCTCGAAAAATGTAAAAAAGCAGTGAAGAACTTAAATACGAGTTACGAGAGCTAAAAGGGGCTTTGAAATGTTCTGGGCAAACAAGATTAGGGAAAATCCCAAGGTATTTTATATGTATATAAGGAGCAAGAGGACAGCTAGGGAAAGAATATAAAGACTGAAAAACAAAGGAGAGAATTTATGTGTGGAGCTGGAGGAAGTGGGTGAGGTCCTTAATGAATACTTTGCATCAATATTCATGTGGGAGAAGAACTCAATGGATGCTGAGTCTAGGAAGGCTATGTTGATATTATAGGACATGTCAATATAAAAGAGGAGGAGGTGTTAGGCATTTGGAAAAAGCATTAAGGTAGTCCCCAGGACTTGATGGGATCTATCCCAAAATATTGAGCGAAATATTGAGTGGTGGAATGTTATTTTTCTGATCAGTGGTGGAATGGTATTTTTCTGACCAGAGATCTGTGACCATTAGTGTTCCACATGAATCAGTGCTGGAACTCCTGTTGTTTGTAGTTTACATAAATGATTTGGAGGAGAATGTAGATGGTTTGATACATAAGTTTGTGGGTGTGTGGGAGCTGTGGATACTGAAGAATTAGCAGAGGATACAGCTGGATACAGATAGGTTGAGACTTGGGCGGAGAAATTGCAGGTGCAATTTAACCTGGACAAATGCAAGATGATACATTTTGGAAGGTCTAATGCAAGAGGCAAGTGTATAGTAAACAACCCTTGGGACATTAACATACAGAGGAATGTAGGCATACAGGTCCACAGTTCCCTGAAAGTGGCAACACAATTGGATAAGGCCAAGAAGACATATGGTATGCTTATCTTCATTGGTCAGGGTGTAGAATATAAAACTTGGCAAGTCACGTTGCAACTGTATGGAACTGTAGTGAGGCCATATTATAAATATTATGTTCTGGTCACCACACAGTAGATGTGGAGGCTTTGGAGAGGATACAGAGGAAGTTTTCCAGGATATTGTCTGATTTGGAGGGAATTAGCTATGAGGGGAGATTGGACAAACTTGGTTTGTTTTCACTTGAATGGTGAAGGCTTTGGGGCAAACTGACAGCAGTTTACAATATTATGAGAGGCATGGATAGAATGGATAGTCGGAGTCTTTTTCCCCAGGGTAGAAATGTCAATTACTAGAGGACATAGGCTTAAGATGTCACAAAGCTGGTCCTTTTTCTCAAAGTTACTGTGTCCTTTTTCAAAGGGGTTGTAAAACAGCCCAGGCTCTGAAACGGCTGAGTTGGAGCAGAGATGAATGGTTTATTGGGGCCCTTTTTGTTTCTCCCTAAACAGATGATACCTCAGGCCAAATGCTTTTATGTTTTAGAAATAACTTGTATAATGAAAGGGGAGTGGCCAGTCTGAGCACTGAGGCTTTTTTTGGTTCAGTTCAGCAGTTGTGTGTGTAAAGAAAGGCTGGATGCTCTATCTTCTTCTGCCCTTCTGATTTTGAACTGGGAGTAGCCTGTGCCATGTTTTACTGTTTGCGCTCAGGGATGTCTGTGTTTTCGGAACAGCATCATTAAATCAGATTTGGATAGGATAAGTTATCGGGTATTCTATTTTCTGTTCTTTGTGTTTCACTCCGTAATTTTGCAAAAAAATTTATTGGTTAAAACTTTGGCAGCTAATTTACACCAGGAATCTCTGCAATACACCTAGCTAAACAAATAGCTAAGTTACAGTCTGGGCTACCTGCATAAAGAGGTTTTGAGGGGTCTGGCCTAGTCCATAACAAAGATAAAATGGGGAATTTTTAAAGGAGATGTGAGAGGCGGGTTTTTGTACACAGAGTGGTAAGTGCCTGGAATATGCTGCCACAGGAGGTGATAAAAGCAGATGCAATAACAATGTTTAAGAGGCATCTTGACAGGTACATGAACAGGTGGGGAATAGAGGGATATGGACTGTGTAGAGGCAAAAGGTTTTCAGTTTAGAAAGGCATTGTGTATTGGTGCAGGCTTGGGTGGCTGAATGGTTTGTTCCTATGCTGTACTGGTTCTTTATTCTTTGCTGTTATTACAAGCAATTACTGTTAGAAAATAGACAATAGACAATAGGTGCAGGAGTAGGCCATTCAGCCCTTCGAGCCTGCACCACCATCCAATATGATCATGGCTGATCATTCCTATTCAGTATCCTCTTCCTGCCTTATCTCCATAACCCTGGATTCCACTATCTTTGAGAGCTCTATCCAACTCTTGCTTAAATGAATCCAGAGGCTGGGCCTCCACTGCCCTCTGGGGCAAAGCATTCCACACAGCCACCACTCTCTGGGT
>NC_057744.1:28630612-28766335 GCF_004010195.1 Chiloscyllium plagiosum | reverse complement strand
TTCCCACTTATCTTTGCTATGTTATACTTTTTCTCTTTTAACTTTATATGTTTCTTAACTTCCCTCGTCAGCCACGGGCACCCATGCCTCCTCCTGGGATCTTTCTTCCTTTTAGGAATGAACTGATCCTGCATTATACACAGAAATATCTGCCATTGTTTCTCCACGGTCATCCCTGCGCAGGTATTGCACCATTGAACTTTGGCCAGCTCCTCCCTCATAGCTCCATAGTTCCCTTTATTCAACAGAAGTACGGTCACTTCCGACTGTACCCACTCCCTCTCAAATTGCCGATTGAAGCTTAATGTATTATGGTCACTACTTCCCAGTGGCTCCTTCACCTCAAGGTCTCTGACCAATTCTGGTTTGTTACACAATACCAGATCCAGAATTGCCTTCACTCTGGTCGGCTCCAGCACCAGCTGTTCTAAGAATCCATCTCTGAGGCACTCCACAAAGTCTCTTTCTTGAGGTCCAATACCATCCTGATTCTCCCAGTCTACCTGCATGTTAAAATCCCCCATAACAACTGTAGTAACATCTTTGCGACAGGCCAATTTCAGCTCCTGATTCAACTTACATCCGACATCCAGACTACTGTTTGGGGGCCTGTAGATGACTCCCAAGAGGGTCTTTTTACCCTTAGTATTTCGCAGCTCTATCCACACTGACTCTACATCCCCTGACTCTAGGTCCCCCTGCTCAAGGGACTGAATATCCTCCCTTACCAACAAGGCCACCCCACCCCCTCTGCCCGTCAGTCTGTCCTTACTATAGCACGTGTAGCCTTGAATATTCATTTCCCAGGCCCTGTCCACTTGAAGCCACGTCTCAGTTATCTCCACAATATCGTGTCTGACAATTTCCAAAAGAGCCTCAAGCTCATCCATCTTATGTCTAATGCTTCGTGCATTCATATATAGTATTTTTAATTTGTTACTGCTCTCACCCTTCCCATCAACCCCTATTTCACTCAACCTTACAGCATGATCCCTTTCCGAGTTTTCTGCCTCATTGATACAGTTGCCTGTTTAGGGTAAAGGATTAATTGTAACTATACTGCGGCAATGGCCGCTGAGCATATACATGGGAATCAGTATAATGATGCTATCAGATCATCTGGTACTGAGAGCTGATGGAAGAATATACCTGACTGCAGTCCTGTATATAAGTTGTGCGATAGGTGCTCATAGTTTTCCCAAGACTCGTGTTCCATTCTTGCTAATGGTCTGATTATCTTTACTCACAAATAAGGAAAACAAATCCTGTTGAACTTGTATTAGCTTAAAACCTCAACTAAGAGAGATTTCAGATCACTAATGGAACTTAGTGTTGTTAGCTATAGATCTGGCCCTATAATGAAGTGTTCTCCCTCTCAGATGTTCTCAGACAGGAGTATCTCAGGATAGAACATACTTGAATGCTGTTATAGCAGAAATAGCTTATCCAAATCATCCAAAAACAACCAGAACTGAAGAAATCTAAAATAATTCTCATTTGAGGCATTAAATGTGAGATGAATTATCATAGAATGCTCACAGTGTGAAAACATTTGACCCATCAGGTCCACACTGACTCTCCAAAGAGCATCCCATGCACACCCAACCCCTGACCATATCTCTATAACACTGCATTTCCTATGGCTAATCCTGCTAGCCTGCACACTATGGGGCAATTTAGAATGGCCAATCGACCTAATCAGTACAGCATTGCACCGTGGGAGGAAACAGGAGCTCCCAGAGGTAATCCACAAAGACACAGGGAGAATGTGCAAACTCTGCACAGACAGTCTTCCGAGAGTGGAATCGAACCCAGGTCTTGGACTGCGGAGGCTGAGGGGTGACCTCATGGAGGTTTATAAAATCTTAAGGAACATGGCTAGGGTGAATAGCCGAGGTCTTTATCCCAGAGTAGGGGAGTCCAAAACCAGAGGGCATAGATTTAAGGTGAGAGAGGAAGGATTTAAAAAGGATCAGAGGGTGGTGCGTGGGTAGAATGGGCTGCCAGAGGAAATGGTGGAGACTGCTACAGTTACAACATTTAAAAGGCATCTGAACGGGTATACGAATAGGAAGGGTTTAGATGGATATGGGCAAACTGCTGGCAAATGGGACTAAATTAATTCAGGATATCTAGTCAGCATGAATGAGTTGGACTGAAAGCTCTATTTCCGTGCTGTATGTCTCTATGACTCTATGACCCTACCTCATCTCTTCCTGCTGCGAACTGGTTTTTTTCTCTCCTTGCCCAGTCACTTCTCACTTACATCCACGATTCCTCTCACACTTTACATCAGTTTCAGAATTTCCAGTTTGTGGGTTGCAGCTGCCTCCTCTTTCCCATGGATGTACAATTTACACGTCCGTCCCCCATCAGGATGGTGTCAGGACTCTCTGCTTCTTCCTGGAAAGAGGGCCCGAACCATCCCCACTCACCACCACCGTCCTCCGCTTGGCCGAGCCTGTCCTCACGCTGAACAGCTTCTCTTTTAACTCCTCCTACTTTGTTCAGGTCACAGTGGTTGCCTTGGCTACCCACATAGGCTCCAGCTATGCCTGTCTATTTGTGGGGTGTGTGGAGCGTTCCTTATTCCAGTTCTACTCCTGCCCCCAATTGCAACTCTTTCCCCGATATATTGATGAAATCACCGGTGTTGCTTCCCTCCCTCGTCTGGAATTGGAAAAGTTTATCAATTTCATTTCCAATTTCGACCACACTCTCACCTTTACCTAGTCCATCTGTGACTCCTCCTTTCCCTTCCATGACATCTCTCTTTCCATTTCTGGGGATAGGCAGGCCACTGATATCCATTACAAATCAACTGACTCCCCCAGTTACCTTGTCTTTACATCCTCGCACCCTGCTTCCTAGAAAGACTCTATTCTATTCTCCCAGTTCCACTGTCTCCTTTGCATCTGTTCTGATTTTGCCAACTTTGAGAAGGGGGCCTCTGAAATGTCTACTTTCTTCCTCAACCAAGGATTCTCCAGCACTATAGGTGACAGGGAGCTCAGCCGGGACTGACCCATCTCCCACACTTCCTCCATCATCCCCTCTCTTCCCTTCCACAACAGCGATAGAGTTCCCCTTGTCCTCTCTAACATCCCACCAGTATCCACTCATCAGTTCTGAGGAAGGGCCACTGGAACTGAAACGTTAACTCTGATTTGTTTGCACAGTGGTCTCCAGACCTCCTGAGCTTTTCTAGCAATTTTCGTTTTTGTTTCTGATTTCCAGCATCTGCAACTCTCTCAGTTTTTATTCAGACAATAGTGTAGATCAGCGAACGTAGGAATGATGGTTGCAACTGCCTGTATATTTCTGAGGCATGTGTGCTGATTTTATTTGCTGTGTTTAATGAAAAATTGATGTGGGAATATTTTTAATGCTATAATTGCGGTGATTACATGTCACTATGCCTGGCCTATAAACTTAATGTGTATTTTTTTAAATTGCAATGGTCGTTAAACTAGAAAAAGGAGCACTCTCTCCCAGTTTATTCACCAATGTCAGCGTCAAGCATTCCCAGATAAGGTATGTTGGATAGAAAGAAAGAATAAACAAACATTTATACAATGTCGTATATATTCCTGGGGCAGCACTTGAGAGCAAACTAAAGACTCAAGAACAACATGCCCTTCCAGCTGCATCTATTTGTGGACACATTGTAATCTGGAATGGTTCCTCACATGCTCTTCCCTAAAAGGTAACACAGCATATAATCATATTAAAAAAAAGGTTGAAATAAACTGGCTGCACAGGAAAGAAAGAAAATAGAGAATATTGCTCTTTGTGAGGTAAGAATACATGGCAATTAATTTACACACAGTAAGGTCCCCCAAGCCCTAATGGGATAAATAGGCAGAATTGAAAGTTAGTCCACTGTGCCTCAGATCAGTCATCCTGTGAGCTCCATAATCCCTATTGCGTGGAAAGAGATGATCGAGCCCACCAATTCTTGCACGAAGCCTTTGAAGAGCATCTCACTCACGCCTAGCACCCCACCACCCCACCCCCACCACCAAACATATCCCTGTAACCACACATTTCCCATGACTAACAAACCTAACCTGCACATCCCTGGACACTATGGGCAATTTAGCATGGCCAATTATATGGTACGATCTGCTTGTATAGCACACAAAACAGCACTTCTCACTGTATCGCAGTACATGTGGCAACTATAAATCAAATTTAAAACTCAATCCACCTAATCTGCACATCTTTGGACTATGGGAGGAAGTCAGAGCACCTGGCAGAAAGTCACACAAATACAGGGAGAATGTGCAAACTCTGCACAGCCAGTCTCCGTAAGCTGGAATCGAAGCCAGGTCCCTGATGCTGTGAGGTACCAGTGCTAATCACAAAGCCACTATGCGGCCCATGAGTGTAAGTTAATCGGTTATGTTAAAATTAACTTGAGAGGTATTTTACTTCAAACAACAGAATATTACATCTGCTGTGGCACAAACTTTCCAATGACCTTTCAGGTGTTGGCAAATTAAAATGCAGACTTATTATTCAACCTGCTGACAATCCGCTCATGCTATTTGTAGTTATTTGTTCACACTCTTAATTACCTGGAATTATCTTGCCATTACCACTGTGCCTGTACGTCTGTGCCTGTGCACTTCCCTCCACTTCACCTGATGAAGGAGCAGCGCTCCATGATCTTATGACTTCAAATCAACCTGTTGGACTGTAACCTTCTGTCTTGTGACTTCAGACTTTGTCCACCCCAGTCCAACACCTCAACATCACAATAAAAATGCTGGCATTGGTAAATGTTACTGTGAAACAGCTGGATTGTCAGCTTCACGGCTGGTCTGTGTGTGACTCCCATCTCAAAACAAAATGGTTCATTTATAGATTCCATTGTGAATGAGCCTGCAAGGCTCCAAGCCTGCCCATTGTAACAGGCAAGAACTTTTGATCTTAATAACAATGTACTGATCTTGAGAATAAATTAAGAAGAAATTTAAAATTTAAGCAGTAGTAGACAGGTAATCAAAGTATATTTCCATGGAAGTACCCACCCTTAGCTCTGTTTGTACCATTGTCCATTATAATATTTGTTGTAATGTTTTGGAAGATCCAGGGTTGATCCATTCTGTCCATTATTGGGAGTGGGAGAAGTGGTAAAAAATAGTCCCTGTGTATAAAGCTAATGGGAAAGAGATAAAGTTAAAAATCACACAACACCAGGTTATAGTCCAACAGGTTTAATTGGAAGCACACTAGCTTTCGGAGCGACTCTCCTTCATCAGGTGATTGTGAATCACCTGATGAAGGAGCGTCGCTCCGAAAGCTAGTGTGCTTCCAATTAAACCTGTTGGACTATAACGTGGTGTTGTGTGATTTTTAACTTTGTACACCCCAGTCCAACACCGGCATCTCCGAATCGGGAAAGAGATAGGCTGAGAAATAAGCCAGATATACCATTCCCTAGATATACCATTCCCTCGGAATAACTTACCTTTTCAGGTGGTAAAAGCATTGAGGCAGTGATATCAGCAATGTCGATCTCAGATTCCGAGGTATGTTTGATGCGCGATGGAAAGGGAGAACCCACGGGTTCCGGATCAGTCGGAAAAGCTGTCAGGGAGCTGGGCATGTTTTGCTCCTGCACCGTTTGTGAGTTTGCAACGTTCATATGGTCCATGTGCTTGTTCAGGACCTTCGCACCTTCCTGAACAGGCCAATGCCCAAGGTGGCCTTTGCTCCTTTGATAGTCCCTAGACCTTCCTGAAAAATAGTCAGGTATTTAATTAGGACTTCACTTAGGCGGCCATTTTCTAATCGATAAATGGTGAGCCAGTCAAGGTGAGTCATTCTGAAACAGTTGCGTCCCATCAAACTTGGGCCTGAGCTTTATACTACAATCAGTGTTGACTGAACCAGCTGCTTATCATAGGAAACCAGAAATGAAATTGTACCCTTAATCTGTAGAGATTCACTGGTATGGCCAAGGTCTTGTATAAATTTAAAGGTTGGAGTCCAGAGCGAGTTTTGTTTAAGATTGATTCCGTGATTCCTAAAACCACTGCGCTGATATCAACCTTCATTAGAACTGGGTGACCATTTAACCAGACGTTCATTTTGATTGGTTCTGATTTGGATGTTGCTAAGCAATTTAACTGTTCCAAAGCAGATGTGGGGGGCTTTCCAGGTTGTGCACTCTCCTGGATACTGGTCTATGAGATCTCTTTTTAGGTCCAGTGGCACCCTTGCTATCTCGAGTCTGCATTACAGCAGCAATAACAATGGCTTGCCAGCCAGATCCTGAAGTAAATTTTAACTATTTAGCCATGGCCTGGCTTTAACTGGGGTTTTAGGGGGTTAGGTGTGGGGTGACTTAGAGTCCCTCTGTTCAGGATAAATCCTGAGTTGAGGCCATGCAATTGCCTTTACTCTAGTGTTGTTCCCCAAGCTCAGTTGTCTGGCGAGACTATTCACTTCCATCTGAATATCCTACAACTGATATGCTCCACTTTCCGCATATTCCAATGGCAACGCCAGTTGTAGTGTGTGTTTGAAGTCCAGTTGGGCTTTGGTTAATAAGCGCTTTTGCATGGTTACTTCATTAATCCCACTCTCGTTACCACTGAAATAACACTATAAATGCCAGTATTGTGTCTCCAAGTCGCCCTTTATTGACATGTGGAGAGTCCTTAACACTGATGCAGCTCCCTCAGAGCCAACTCTCAGAGTGAACAGAATCTCTGACTCTCCTGTTTATACCTGTCAGCCAGGGCTCCTTGATTGGACCAAGTTAGCAGCCAGGGAACTCATGTTCTATGGTCCATCTGGCTGACCTCGTTATAATCACTGCAACATTTTCAAATATGCCCAGCTAAGCATTTATTTATTGCTGGTACTCATCAATATGGGTCTATAAACAGAGATCTGTGCCAAGTCAAACTGTGCCTTACTTTGTGTAGCTGAGCTGATGCTATCCCAACTTTGAGATGATGGAATAAGAACATTAACTTTCAGTGTTGAAGTAAACAGGAAATCTGTACAGAAAGGAAGAGGCTGGGTCAAATATAAAAGCATTTTTAAACATTGTTTGTTCCTCCAAACATGCTTCACAATAACTGTCTATAATGCTGGAAGTTGAGGCAAGCTGACGTAATATAGTGAGCTACTGGGGAATCTCATCGGGTTAAACAGGAAACTGGGTCTTTTCATTGGGAGAGATTTTCTCAGAGGATTTTGTACATCTTTGAGTGAAAGGTCATGACCTGTGTTTGTGGCGTGGGAAATTCTCAGCACATACAAGACCCGTTCAATGGCCTCATATCCTGACATTGTCTTGCAAGGATGATTTTTTTCATCATGCAAGCAGCTGCTAGAGCATCTGAATGAAGACAATAGAAGAGGCAATAGCGTAATGTTTCTGTGCCTGGGTGATTTTACAGCCGGAAACACTTGCTGTTTGTCCAGGTGAGTCTAGATGAGAGTGGTGCTGGAAAAGCAGAGCAGGTCAGGCCGCATCCGAGGAGCAGGGAAATCGACGTTTCACAGCCTTCTTCCAACTTGGCTCTATTTTAAGCCATGACCAGTGCTCACTGATTATCTCTGTTGCTAATCTGTACCTTCACGAGAATGATGGATTATTCAGGTTATTGGGTAGATGGCCTGGAGATATCTCTATATGGTTGATCTACCGTTAAAAACAGTCTTGCTGTTCCCAATTTCCACATTTGACAAGGTGACAATTTTCCTGTTTTCTCCCCTTCCCTTGCCCTCCCCTTAGAATTTGGACTTTAACATCAACAGCCTTACTGGCAGTCCACAGAGCTGTCTCGTTGCATTTTATAATCGAGCCATTTGCGGCTCTTTTTAATTTGTTGCCATCTTATGTCAACATCTTTTGGTACAATGGTAGAGCCCCTAACCTCTGAGTCAGAAGGCCTGGGCGCTAAGGATACTTGTTGGAGCATCTCTGAAGTGGTTGATTAGGAAAAAAAAAGTACTTTACACCATGAGAACTTCTAATAAAAATGGTAGCTGGCTGCTTTTCTTCATAACACAAGGGCTAAGTTGTAAAGAGATCTTGCTTTTCCAACCTTCTCTCATGGTATATGTGCCAATTGCATTCTATCATGCTAAGGTTGGATGTCAGATTAAAATCAAGGTTTATCCTCCAGCTCCATCTTACATTTCATCTCCAAAAGGGTTGGGAGAAAGTTAGAAAGTGTATGTCACCTTTTCATATAGATCCAGTGACCTCCAACAGCAAAGGTGCAAGGGAAGGCTCTTCAGTGTTTATTAGTGAAATATCAATTTGAGTAATAAATTCAAACATCAAAAGACCTTTTAAAAGTCAACACTCAATCACTTTTTCACTTCACTTTCACTTTTCATTTCATTTTCCACACAGAAAATTCCATGTGGAAATTCATTTGGGACGTTACGTGCATAAGTAATGAAAAATTAGTAAAAAGTAGTAACTAAATTTTTTTTTGAAATTAGGTATATATCAAAACTCTTCCAGTGTAGTTATAACAGTCAGCGAATCCACACTGAGTACACATCCTCATCCATACAGCAACTCCTGTTAAACGTTCGAATGGAGAAAGGCTCAACTGAGTTCAGGAATCGAGTTGACCTGCACTGGAGGTCGTAACCTTTTTGTTATCATACCCTGCTGTTGAGTTTTTTCCAAGACCGGTGAACAGGAGCAAGATGGAGACTGAACAGGAGTCTTAAAAGGTGTCTTTATTGAAGGCGCTTCTTAGTATATCTTCAAGCTTTAGTTTTATTTACTGCGGGTAGACATGGCTTTTTATCCAGCACTGTAACTGAAGCTTGTTTATACAGTATTCTTACGTTTATCTGTCCCTGCTCTGATAAACAGATATTTTCTTTACGGAGTATTTACTTATTTTATCTCTCTGAAAACGTTAGCATGATTCACACAGACCTGACAGCATTTGCTGTCATGCACCCCTTGAGTCATCCACGTTAACCCGATCATCCATGTTAACCTGATCATCCATGTTAACCCGATCATGTTTCCTGTCACGTTTCCTGTCAGTTATTCACCTTAATCATGCTGACTACCTTCAATTGTTGCCCTCCATACTGCAGTGATACTCGCAGAAAGAGTGATCGTTGTTGTTCACGGCACTTGAATTTTGTCAAAGTTTCTGAGATTAAATTGTATTAAGGGCTCATCAAAATCCTTCATGCCTGGTTTTTCAATCTCTGCACACATAAAGAGTCTGCTCTCCTAAGAAAGCCATACTCGCTAAGGTATTCAAAAAGGATAGTACTATCGACTACAACCAATGAATGAGTTCCAGGGTTAGTCACACTGGAGTACAAATCATTATCTACTGGGTGGAATCTCTATGGCAATGACTTCCATTCAGGGTCAAATCAGCTAACCAATCAGCACACTCTTCTCATTTGGTATAAAAATGCTTTCCTCATAACACTGGTATTCTGACCAATTGCACTGATGGATGCAAAGAGAAAAACATGAACAAAATCTGATCTTTTTTCCAGCAATACACAAATTTCCTGATTCTTAGATCTACTCAAAGATTTTAATTTTCTGAGATAGTATAATTGTATGTTCCGAAAATGTGTTGCTGGAAAAGCGCAGCAGATCAGGCAGCATCCAAGGAGCAGGAGAATCGACGTTTCGGGCAGGAGCCCTTCTGCAGTCCTCACTTTCTCCTAATTGTATGTTCCCCTTGATTACCACACCTGTGCATTCTTCCCTCCACTTCAACCTGTCATCCACTTCAACACAGAGTCATGACCATGGGCCGGAAGCCGGAAGTATTGTGGATGGTATGAAGTTGTGTTAAAGAGTACTTTATTCAAAGAGAGCTGATGCAGCCAAAAATAGGGGTGGCTGTAAATTAAGTGGCCCATGGAATGTCAAACACACGGATGTGAAGGGAACTTCAGCTCCTGCAAAGGGCAGAGAAGCAAGTCAGGAGACTGGACTGTGAACTCTTGTGACTACAAGATAACAAGGGGCTGATGATCCCCTCCTGAACAGGAAGTCACCCCCTGTGGATTATATCCTAAGCTGCAGACATATTTGTGCATTGATCATTGAAGAATACATAAGGACAGGGGTTAAAATGCCAGTTTTAACTTTAATGGAGTGTTCTTTCAAGATTCAACATTCTCCTGTCCATCAGTCTGTGTTCCAATTTGATTGTGCTGTGAATGGCTCAGTTGAAGAGCTATTCCTTAGTCACCTTAGTGTTGCAGGTAAAGAAACTTTGTCACAATGTGTGTTAGTGGTCAGGGAGCTGGCAGACAGATGCAAGGAGACAGGCACAGTAAAGGACACTCTCTCACCCTAATGCTGGAATTCAATCACGGTCGAAAGCTATTAGGACTAAAGAATCTAAACCAATCTGATCAGATTGATTTTGCACTGTCGGCTTTGCCCAGAGAAAATGTCAAAAATCAAGTCCGGCAGTTCCAGACTGACAGTGCCGGTGTACAAAAGGCTTTTAAAGATGGTGTGGGTGCCAGTGATGCTGGCCAATTCCAGGATATCCTGGTAGTGGCAAGTTGTTCCTGGAACAGCGTGTGGTAAAATCAGACTTCAATCAGATACAAGAGATGCCAAAGAAGCAGGGTAGCTAGCTAATGAGGAGAGTTTGGTACGATTCGGGAAGAAAACTCCCTCGGGCTCACAGTAAGAATCCCTCCAGAAGATTCAATGCAAGTTGTACTTAACCATAAAATATATAAGATTCATTCCAGGAGTTAATTGAAATATTTAAGTTGCTTTGCACAAGTCACAGAGGGAAATAATGATTGCAGCATGACAAGAAACGACAGAGCATGCTCAAACTAAAAGTGCACCAGCAAGACGGCCAGAAGTCAGAGAAATAATAAAGATAGAACTCAGGGTTTTTTACCTGTATGCGTGTAACATTCATAGTAAAATAGATGTTGTGATCTAGTAACCATTGTCATGGCGGCAAATGACAACATCTGTGAATTGAATATTAAAGGATTAGATTAAACGCCCTACAGTGTGGAAATAGGCCCTTCAGCCCAACCAGTCCACACCAACCCTCCAAAGAGTAGCCCACCCAGACCCATTTCCCTCTGACTAATTGACCTAACATTACGGGAAATTTAGCATGGCCAATTCACCTAGCCTGCACATCTTTGGACTGTGGGAGGAAACCGGAGTACCCGGAGGAAACTCACGCAGACACAGGGTGAATGTGCAAACTCCACACAGACAGTCACCCGAGGCTGGAATCAAACCTGGGACCCTGGTTCTGCGACGCAGCTGTACTAACCAGACATTAAGGAAGGATAGGAAGCTGGGGAAAACCTGTAGGGGTTTAATTAAGGATATAATTGGTAGAATAGAGACAGCTAACTTTAGTTCAGGAAATTAAAATATAGAAACACATTGGACAGAGATGAGAAGCATTAATCCTAAAAAGTTACTTAACTGGCTAGTTTGTAAGTCCTCAAATGGGAATCACACTGTGGGTCATGCTAGACAGTAAGAAATAATGGGGAAATGTCCATTGAGACAGACTTAGTTAATGACCTCATAATGAAGGTAACAGTGATCATAATTTGAATATCACATTCAATAGATTTATGGCTAGTTCTTTAAACTTAGATAAGGGCAAGTATGAGGTTACGATGACAGAGCTGGCTGAAGTGAACTTTACTGGAGAGGTCAGTTGAGATGCAGTAGCCAATATTTCAAGAGATAGTTTGGCATATTCCAGTGAGAAAGGAAGAAACTAAGGGAAGGTTGCAACATCATAGGTAACTAAGGAAGAAAAGAGAAGTGCTAAATAGAAAGAAAAGGCATAGATTTTCATAAAGAGAAATGAGAATTGAGAAAATTGGACAAAACATTAACAAAGACAAATTAAGGACAAATCTCATTTTATCTGTATTGGTGAGGAATTATTAAGATGCAGACTGCAGTTTAATTTGTGCACGTCTAATGCTAATTCCCATAGGGATGTAGAGTCAAAAGCAAGCAGTACCTTAGCCAGTAGTACAGAAATAAAACAGCAATATTTTAAAAGGAGAGTGATTGTGAAACTCTTAAACAGAGTGTCCTGATACATGAATTACATAAACTTAGTACACGGATACAGCAAGTAACTACAAAGGTATATGGGATATTGCCACTTATTACAAGGGGAGTGGAATTTTAAGTAGGGATTTCTTGCTGAAGTTGGTGTCACTGCATGTAGAGCACTGCATACAATTTTGGTCTCTTTATTTAACAACCAATGTAAATATGCTAGAACCAGTTCAAAGAAGCTTTAACTGGTCAGTATCTGGATGGAGTTGATGGGATGCTATCTTACAAAGAAGGGTGGGCCTGCATCCATCGGACCTTAGATGAATATAGAGTTGAGATGTCTTATTGAGATGCTTAAGATCGTGAGAGGATAGAGTGGATGCAGAACGGATATTTCCCCTCATGGGATAGTCAAGAATCGAAGGACATAATTTAGACATAAGGGTACTTCCATTTAAGATGTAGATGTGGAGAATTATTTTTCCCTAAGATTTGAGTCATTTGGAACTTTCACTTTCCTACAAAATTGTGGAGGCAAAATCATTGAATATTTTTAAGACTGAGGTAGATTGCTTGTTGACTAACAAAGGAGTCAAAGTGTATTGGTGGAGTGGAGGATGGAGTGGAAGTCATGATACCAACGAATGGAAGAGTAGGCCTGAAGACCAAAATGGTTGCTCCTGCTCTTAATCCATACCTTTGTGTTGGTAAACCACACTGTTCTAATATGCAAGTAAAACCTTGTAAAGCCAACAGAAGGAATTTGGACAACACTTTTGTTATTGTGATTTGCTGCCTGCAAACAATATGACCCCTGTCATAATGCCATTAACCTCAAAGTGGTACAATAATAATTCTGAGGCCATGACCTCAGATTCTAAACAATAGTTGTCAAATTAACTGAAACAATACAGCAGATTAATTACAATGGGGACTCCAGTAGAAATCAGGTAGGGTGGACCAATGTACTTGTAATTATCACTTAAGAAACATTGAAGATAAAACCTGTATACACACATGGGAACGGTGTCCTGATCTTTTTGGTTGAATATGAAACCCACGGTTTTTATCTGAACAGCTTCTGTGTTCAAGCCAAATAAAGACTGTGGCAGTAATCAAAGTCTTCCAGTTTCCTATACTGATATTGTCCAGAATCAAGACTTCCTGCTTTCACAGTGAGATCCGCTGTGTATTTCCTCCATATGCTGAATTTCCTATCTCAGACCTGCCACCACAGGAACTGAGGAACAAGGTGGTGGTAGAGAAAACTAACAACATTCTCCATAACAACTTTCCTGTGCCTGTTAGCCTCAGCTCAGAGTGTATCAGGGAGCAACTAAAGAAAACAAGCAAAAATGCACCTACCTTAATGAGGAATTGCCTCTCCCAAAAAAAACTATCTAATAAAGAGCTTGTTTAATAAAGAGCTTAAATAGCATCAGTGCCTAGTGAAGATTTTATGAAGATACGTGGTTTTCTTAAAGTCAAACAATATTGGAGGCCATTCAGCCTTTCATGTCTGTATCGGCTCTCTGAAGGAGCTAACCACTCAGTTCCAATCTCCTCTTTCTCCAGAGCATGGGTTTTTGTTTTGCTTTTACAATTCCACATCACTTCCCTTTTGAAATAAAAAATTGAATCCGTGACACCAGTTATTGAGCCAATGCAGTCCAGATTGTATGGGTTTTGCTGCATTATAAAGTTTTTTTTCTCGTTGCTATCTCCCAGATCATCCCAGTAATTTTGCTTGGTGTCTACATCTGTAACAATTAGTTTCACTTGTTCCTGCAATTGGAAACAGTTTCTCCTTATTTGCACTTCTCAAACCCTCCATGATCTAAGTTTGGACAATGCTGACAAAGGCTAGATTTGAACACCGCACAGAATGATGCAGATGATGTGCTGAAGAGATGTGAGACAGACAGACATGCCTCTGAGGAAAGAATTTATTTCCTGATACTTTTGCACAGCAATGTGCTGCTGATCAACTCATTTTACAAGGAGCCTGTACAACACTGCCCTCTTGTGTGCAACTGTAGGTTTTCAGTCATCTAACAAAGTATTCTGCTTTCCTTAGAGTTGCTGGTCATCAAATGCTGGTAGGATCTATTGAAGCTCTTGGAGAGTGAGTTGAGGTGAAGATTTATTTTTTTCAAATGAATGTTGTATTGATGATAGTTTTATTGGGTTGCTATGTGTTTAAAGATTTGACTGTTTTAACAAGGTTTATCTGTCTACAGCATTGTGTCCAATCATTAATACAAGAGCCTTCGAATCTGATCCAAAAGGCCTACACCCAGCCCTACTTATTCCTGCATGTATGTACATGGTGTACGTACTATTAAAATGGAAAGAGATTGTAGAACTCTGTGGTACAGAGAGAGCTGTGTGTCTTTCAACATGAACCACAAAAAGTTAGTGTGCCGGTATTCCAAACGATTAGGAAGGCAAATGGAACATCACTGTTTATTATATAGGGATTAGAATATGAAAGTAGTGTAGTTTTAGTATGATTTTACAGGGTATTCATGAAACAACATCTGAAGTGTGCACGTTTGGTCTCCTTAGCTAAGAAGAAAAAGGATTACATCAGAAGCGGTGTAGAGAAGGTCATATGCTTGATTCATGGGAGAAAGGGGTTAACTTAAGAGGAAAGCTGGACAGTTTACACCTGTTTCATTTGGAATTTAGATGAGGTGTGGTTTTAATAAAACAGGGAGGAATTGACAGGGTGGGTGCTGGATGGATTTTTCTCCTTGTGAGAGAGACTAGAATTGGGGATATTATTTAAAAATTAGGGGTCTCTCATTTAAGGCAGAGATCAAGAGACTTTTTCCTCTTTGAGGGTCTTTAGTGCATTGAGTTTTATTCCCCAAAAAGTTGTGGTACTAAAGTCATTTAATATTTTTAAAGCTTGATTAGAAAGATTCTTAATTGGCAAGTGGTCCAAAGGATCAAGATTAGAGTGGTGCTGGAAAAGCACAGCAGGTTAGGCAGCATCCGAGGAACAGGAAAATCAATGTTTTGGGCAGGAACCCTTCATCAGGAATCAGCCCTTCATGATGAAGAGGTCCTGCCTGAAATGCCAATTTTCCTGCTCCTTGGATGCTGCCTGACTTGCTCTGCTTTTCCAGCACCACTCTAATCTTGATTCTGATCTCCAGCATCTGCAGTCCTCACTTTTCCCTAAGTGATCCAAAGGATACAAAGGTAGACAAAAAAATTAAAGGCCGCAGTCAGATCAACCCTGATCAAATCAAAGAGCAGTTTCGTGGGACCAAATAGCCTACTCCTTCTCCTAATTCTTGTGACTGTAGAAAAGTTTTCTTTGCTGATTTGTCCTTAGAGGCTTGAGGTTGGAAAAGGGCTGTCCTTGTTGTGCCTGTCTGATTAATGAATAACTCGTACATTAGGCATTCTAGATTGTTCCAATTAACAAATTAAATGGTAGGGCTTACTTTATAATACCTCTCAGATATGTTTACTGCATAAAATTAGTCTTCATTGGGTCCACCTTACACTGTAAGACAGGCTTATTAAAGTCTGATTTGTATCCTAATGAAGAAAGACCTGGATACTCCGATGGCCAGAGACTCATTGGGACAGTATGGACTGGAGTTCAGAATCCTAGACACAACAAAGTCTGTGGGGATTTCCAGGCAAATTGAAGATTCTGAAGGCACTTCCCCCGCATGAAGCCATATTTGGGACCCTGACTAGTGAAGATGAACTTTATTTAAATATTTTCTTTTTATTCTTTTGTATCTCAAAATTGCACTGGATTGTGGCGACAGAACACTTTTCACTGCATCTACCAAAATATATGTGACAATAAATCATTTATTCACCTGAAACCAGCCATAAAACAATCCTTAATGCCAGAGAATTCAGAAGGTCAACTTCAACTAAGTTAATGGTTACTTCAGAAAAGTTTGATGATTAAAAACAGAGTTGAGATCCTGAGTCCCCCAACTGAACACACACGTCCCAACTACTCCTGACCAACTCACAACACCCCCGGAAACATTGACAATTGCCCCCCATCCAGCTTGACCAGAACCTCTACCCAACACAATTCTACCCCACCCCGGGTCCTGAATTCCCCCCTTCTCCCCACTGCTGACTTGAAGTGGGCACAAGACCCTCTCTGCTGCTCTGAGCCACCTAATATTCTGCCCGTTCACCACTTGCTAACCACAACCAATCATCATATGGGTCAACCTCCTTGCACAAAGACCCCAAAACCCTCAATCCCCACCAGCCTTACACCTACTCCCACCAGCCCTCCATTTCCCTCCCTTCCCAACACTCTGTTCACCTCCTGGTTCCAATATCCACCCCTCCCATCCTACCCTACACACTCCATCACATTCCTGGCACTATCAGGCTCCGTAGCATCCTTCCCACTTGGCACTCTGCTTACCTGGGACCCTGAACATAGGCAACTTACACCTGACACTCACCCCTGTAGCACCCTATCAATCTTTATCCCTTAATCAACTGCACTCTATCCCCACACTTACATACTCAGCATTTCATAGCATCTAGGTGAAAGTGAGTACTGCAGATGCTGGAGATTAGAGTTAAGAGTGTGGTGCTGGAAAAGCACAGCAGGTCAGGCAGCATCCGAGGAGCAGGAACATCAACATTTCAGGCAAAAGCCCTTCATATTATCAATGTATCTGGCTATGCTGTTGGATATAGAACACAGTGACTGACTGTTGTAAAAGGGGACATGATTCGATTTCTAATGGCAATCCTGCAATAAAGAGGAACAGCTATGATTTAAATAAGCTCTGCATTTCTGTAAAGCCAGAATTGGAATTCCTGGCTAGAAATGTGAAGCTCAGTACCAACATAAGTAAATATGAACAAAGTTTCAATTTGACTGCTGACACTCCACCGAATATTCGGACTATAAACTCTTGGAATCACTAAAAGATTGTGTGCAAACTAACAGTGATTATCTGAACAGAGCAGTCTTGGTTTGAATGCCATTCAGAAACCTATACAAGAAAAATCGAAAGAGTAGGGGAGCAATATTTTGTAGAGAGCTTCACTTCTCTTGGATCTGAAGCTATTCCAATCCAATAAATAACTACTCTGCTTCATATTTAAGAACCTAAAATGACATTCTGTTGAAGGATGCATTCAACGAAACAGATCTGGTTAAGAAAGGGGAGATTTAATTTAAAATGAATTTTTTTCTGTGGCTGTAGTTTAATCCTTTTCACATGATATTTAATGTCTTTAAACCACATATAGAGAGAACGTATGTACAGATAACTGTAATTTAGCATTCAAAGAAAGCCACATTAAATCACTGTCAGTACTCCTGAATTTATATTTTTTAATTACATTTTAATGTAACATTTGCAATGATGATTTTTCTTGATGATAAGTATGGATAGTAGGTATGAAAAATTTAGCTGCAATCATCAATTGTATTTGATGTTGAAAATAAAGTTATATTTGGTATTCTGTGAGCGAGTGAAGCTTTGTATGTTTAATTGTAGTGGCGAGCATTTATATAATTGTGCTCTATTATTTCGATGGAAGTGTTAATTCACTTCATATCAATGGTTTAAAGCCAGCACTAAAATTCTGTAAGCAGGAACAATATTGAAATGGATTAGGCCTTAAGGGATAATCTTTTCTAAGGTAATAATTCTTTTTTTTATTTACTGATGGGATGTGGCCATCACTGGTTAGCATTTATTTCCCAATCCTAATTGACAGCTCCAATCTTTCTCCCCATTGATATTAACCTCCAGAAGATAGCATTGAATTCAATAAGTAATCAGAATTCCCTATACAGTTTAATGAACACATTTGAGCTCGTTCGGAATTGGAGGTGCCACAATGCATCTGCTCAGTTGATAATTTGCATAAGAAACACTGAAGTAGAACTTCAACTTATTTCAGCTAGTTACGTCAGAGCAGTCCAGGAGTAATTTGCCAAACCAATGCCTGTGATCTCCTATAGATGTCCAAAATTTAATTTGCTCAGACTAAGCCTGGCCCATATCTCAATTTGGGATTTTCCTTGGTCTAGGGAACCTCTTGAAATTGTGTTTGTTTTCTTAGGCACAGTCACTGGTATGTTGAAAACACTTTCCTATCAAAAAATATTTATGAAGAAACAAATGAAGTATTATTTTATTTATATCTATTTCAGTGATTTTAATTTTGACTATTCTAGAGAGAGGACTTGATACAGATATGTTTCTTTTCGGTCAATAATGAAACATTTTCAACCATATTAATAAAACTGGGCCAGGTTATTATTCATTTAATATTAAAAATACAATTACTTTGCGCCTCATGGCCTGATTGTTGCCAGTTTGCTTTGTGAGCTCAGTGCCTCTTGTTTTCAGGTAATTGATTGCCTCCTCAAATACTCTCTTTGAGGCTCCTCTGTTTCAGTTGGCTGCTTCTATTATTTCTATATTCACTTGTGGGATGTGGGCGTTGCTGGCTGGTCAGCATTTCTTGCCCATACGTTGTTGTCCTTGAGAAGGTGGTGATGAGCTGCCTTCTTGAACCACTGCAGTCCATGTACAGTAGGTAGACTTGTAAGACCTTTGATGGCTGTGAATGCTTCAACTGTATGTTTTGCGTTGATATACTGTGCTCTTCTATCGTTGAGGATGGGGATATTTGTGGAGCCTCCTCCAGTGAATTGTTTAATTATCCACAATCATTCCTAGATGTGGTAGGACTGCAGAGCTTAGAGCTGATCCATTGGTTGGACGATCGCTGAGTTCTTTCTAACATTTGATGCTTATGATGTTTTCGTAGTCCTGTTTGGTAGCTTCACCAGGTTGACACCTCATCTTCAGGTATGCCTAGTGCTGCTCCTGGTATGCCCTCTGCGCTCTCCGTTGGACCAGGGTTTGATCCACTGGCCTGATGGTAATGGTTGAGCGGGGATATGCTGGACCATGGGGTTGCAGATTGTGTTGGAGTACAGTTCAGCTGTTGTTGGTGGTCCACGATGCCTCATGGATGCCCAGTCTTGAGTTGCTAGATCCATTAAAAGTATAGCCCATGTAGCACAGTGATAGTGCCACATGGCACGATGAAGTGTCCTTAATATTAGTCCCTAACAACTCTCGTGTGTCTTTATCGTAGAATTAGCTTCTCTCATTCTCTTCAGTACTGCAACACTCTTTAGTTACACATGTGTATGTTCAATACAATATCTTTCTCATCCACTCCAGACTTCTCTACCTTGTTGATGTTACAATCACATCATTATTGTTAGCAGGTATCACATTCTATTATACACCCTACTCATATTCTGTAGTGGCCTTGTTTTTAAACTGTCATTACTAGGGACTAGAAACATGCCTTTTTAGAGAGTGACAAGTATAATAGCATCTGCAGAAAATTTGTAGTTTAGTCACAAAGTTTTTAAAAAGTTAACAGATCTGGGAGATCCATGTAATAATTATTAATTTGCCACATAAACATTTAAACTGATTCTGGAGAGAACAACATTGAATTGCATGAGCAGGGGGATGCTCAATTATGAAAGTGTTTCTGGAATTGTGGATGGCAAGAATTACAGCTCAAGTATTCAGACAATAAGGATTTTGCTCCTTAACAAGAATATAATTTTTTCTAATCCAAGCATCTATCACAGTGAAAACGCACTTTCCACCCCTCAATGACACAGCTATTCATACTGCGTCTTCATCCTCATTGCCTGAACAAATGGAAGGTATTTCCTCAACTCTTATTCTAAAGAGATGCAGTAACTTCTGTAATTTTTATGGCTTTTTGCTAATATGAATGGATTTCACATCTGGTATGTCTCTCCTGCCAAGAATGCAATCCCTCTTGTAGTAAATGGGAAATCTCCACGATAAATCTTCTTTTTGCACCTGGTAGCAGCATATCCTACTCCCAAACCAAGGATAGAACATAAATAATTCATGGCTAAATGTTGAAGATGTCTCCTGTTCAAGTGGTTACTGATGCATATGGATCTTTAAGGATTAATACTTGATTGATTTCAATAAATGTTTCCTACTCTGATATGTCTTGAGGAGTTGGTAAGAGTAAAGTAGGATTCGGTGAAGACAAGCCAAAGGCTAGATCCATTACCTGTAAATAGTTGCAATAAACTATATCTGGTTTATTCCGCAAGACTCTGCTTGATAGACCACAAGGTGGCTTTCCTCGCACACACATGAGCACTTAAAGATTCCACACATTTAGAAGATGCAGATGGCAGCACACACAAAAGTTACCTTCCTACAAAGCCTTATAAACAGTAAAATTGTGAACAATGAATATATTTTACATTGAAAGTCAATTAGATAGGTCCAAGCCTTCCTATCTGGTAGATGACCTCTTTTCCTGATAAAGCACAGATGCAATGTGCTTTCCCACCATTAGGTTGTGATGTTTCAGGAGGACAGCTTCCTCAACTTTAATTTGGCATATTAGCCTGCTTGGCACACCCTCCTCATTCCTGAAGAAGGGTTTATGACCGAAACGTCGATTCTCCTTTTACTTTGATGCTGCCTGACCTGCTGCGCTTTTCCAGCAACACATTTTTAATCTTAGAAATGACTGCCAGACAACTCAGACCCCTTGGCATCATGGTAGCCCACAAACCCACCAACACACTAAAACAGCAGCTAATGAACTTGAAAGACCCTATACACAAGCATATCTAATGTATTTACAAAGTATCTTGCAAAAACTATAACAAACACTACATTGGACAAACAGGCAGAAAACTAGCCACCAGGATACATGAACATCAACTCGCCAGAAAAAGACATGACCCACTCTCACTAGTATCCTCACATATGGATGGGGAAGGACACCACTTCGACTGGGACAACACATCCATACTAGGACAAGCCAAACAGAGACACACATGAGGTATGGGCATTCCAACTGGAACTCTATCAAAAAACACATTGACTTGGATCCCATTTACTACCCCCTGAGAAAAAGAACAGGAAATGACATTACTATAGGAAATGATGTCACCACAAGAAATGACATCACCAACCTAAGGAACCCCAAACACTAAATAGAAAGTGAGCTACACCATCAGTGCTTCATCTGGAGGCTCACTGATAGTGTTACCTAGTATGGTGACAAAATGTCTGAAAATGAACCTTCCAGCTCAGCGAGCAAACTTACACCCAGAACCTCAACCTGAGCTACAAATCTTCTAAAACTTGCTAATATTGTATGCTCTATTGGGGAAAATCCTCTACAGCTGAAAATATGTTGCTGGAAAAGCGCAGCAGGTCAGGCAGCATCCAGGAAACAGGAGAATCGACGTTTCGGGCATAAGCCCTTCTTCAGGAATCAGGCTTATGCCCGAAACGTCGATTCTCCTGTTCCCTGGATGCTGCCTGACCTGCTGCGCTTTTCCAGCAACACATTTTCAGCTCTGATCTCCAGCATCTGCAGTCCTCACTTTCTCCTCGAAAATCCTCTACATGTTGGCTGCCACAATGCTGCATTTTTATTGTTCAGAAACACAGATGAGAAAACTTTTGGAATACAATGAGCAATCAGGTACACAAAGACTTTCACATCAGTAAGCAAATTGATAAAAGAGGAAGCACATTATTATAAATTGTTTCCATGCGTCCATTTTACTTTTTCAAATGGCACAGAAGATGTATTACAGAATTGTTAATAAAAATCAGATATTGACATTCTTCTAAAATTGTTGAAGAACGTCCCATGATGCTTCATGTAAGGTGGACTCAATTGGGCAATGAATTCTGAGTCAGCTAAGGAAATTGTAATCGCAAGTTGAGCAAAAGAGATGGATCTTTAAAAGGAGTCTTAAACAAAGAAATGGATGTGGACAGATACAGGAATTTAGAGAAGCAATTCCAGAAATTGGGATCATGATGGTTCTGCTGCCAATGAGTGGTGTGAAAAGTGCAGGCAAGTATAAGAGTGTGATGTTAAGGGGAGGAAGCAATGAGAAGATGGGATTGGTAAGGTTACAGAGGGGACACGGCCACAGAGAAACTCCAGCAAGTTGCTAAGTATTTACAAATTGAGATGATGCATGAGTAGAAGTAAGTACCAATCAGCAAAGACAAAGATTGTTGTTAACTGGGACTTGGTGCACATTAGATATGATTAGGAGTGATCTCGATGAACTAATAGTTAAGAAGCCTGGAATATAGAAGCAGCAAAGGTAGTTTTAAGCTCCAGGTTTCTGGTCAATATAAGATAAGTTCTGAGATTGTTTTCTATCTAAATAATGTGCAGCCTAGTTTGATTACTGGAGCTCCTAACTTATTCGTTAGTGTGATCTGTACTATGTAGCACACTGACCAATCAAAATAACACCTTTCTTTTAAATCTAGGTGAAGAATTATACGTACAGGGGAGAAAGCGAGCTACATGTGGAAGGAATGATTCGGTGAAAGTTTTGCTTTTAAAACCTTGTAGTCATTAGGAAAGAGAGATTTGTATCTTTATAGTGTCTTTCACAACATCAAGACATTTCAAATTCTTTTTAAAACAGTGTCACACCTGTGAAATATGGTCACCATTGTAATGTAGGAAATGTGCGCACAGCAAAATCCCACAAACAGCAATAAAATAACAGTGGAGTTATTTGTTTGTTGGAGAGATTACTGTTGGCCAGCACGCTGGGATGGGGGGGGGGGGTGGACTTCAATATTCTTTGATTTAAAAAAAATGAGTGCTGTTGGACCGACAACGCACTGGTCAAAGGTGTGACTGGGATGTTTGGTTCAATGTTGACTGCAGCAGCATTGGCAAAACAGAAATACAAGCAAGCAGAAACTGCCCTGTACTGCACAGTGTGTTGAACTGGCCTTGGGAACTGCAGATCATAGTCGACAACTGCTGTTTGTAAAATAAATAATGCAGTTTGGTAACATATTGGAACAGTTCTTTCTGTCCCAGATCACTGTCTGAATACATGAGCTGTACCATTTCTGAGAGGGGATGCTGTTATTGGGAAGTGAAGATAGCTAAATTAACTGTGTTTAACTGTATTATTTAGCTGTATTAATTTCATGGGGTGTGCCAAAAGTAGTGTTATGTAAATAAGTAGGATTGTCCTGCCACTAATAGAAATTATTTCCTCAGAAAAGCATGCACTGTTATGGCTTTTGCTTTCCTCCTTGTGCTTTCCTGTTTAAACCGGCCTCCTGATCTCTGTGCAGGGATGTGTTTTGATCCTGCAGGCTTAATAATTTATTATGTTTAATAATCTCAAATGTCTCATTTTTATATTCATTGGGTAAGAGCTTGAATAATGACTGTCATGAAAATCAAACACGTTCTACTTCCAATATGAACTATTATTATCAAGCATTGGTTTTTCAATCAGGATTAGTACAGCTTTTACAGAGGAGAGCTCCTCCTACACTCATATGAAACACTGGTTGGTCAGCTGTAGCAGAGGTTCAGTACAGAATGCCATTTTCACCCATTAGTTTTGCACTTTCCTCTACATGACACAGGCAATTTCCTCTAATTCTACTCAAACAAATAATGTTGGAGAAATTCTGCAGGTCTGACAGCAACTGCTGTCAGAGAGAGAAAGAGTTTCAAGTCTCTTGTATGACTCTCTTTCAGAACTGTAGAATGCCTCCAGCTTGGATACAGGCCTTGGCCCATCAAGTCCAAACTGACCCATACCCACTCCATCCATGAAAGCCTGCATTTCCAATGGCGAATACATCTAGCCTGCACATTCTGGGTAATTTAACATGGCCAATCAACCTAACCTGAATATCTTTGGACTGTGGGAGGAAACCCCACCCATGCATAGAGAGAATGTACAAACACCACACACACAGTTGCCTGAGGGTGGAAACAAACCCAGGTCCTTGGCACTGTAAGGCAGCAGTTCTAACCACTGAGCCACCCCTAATTCTAATTCTACTGCTCTTCCAAAGTTAAAGTGTAAACTTGATTGAACCTTTCTGCAGAACAGGATTTTGTTTTGTGCTCAGTGGGCCACACTTGCAGTCTGAAGTCTTTCCCAGATAGCCATGCTTCATGCGTGAATTTGATGGTGGTAATTCCACTGTTATTTGTCCATCGGAGTGTGTGACTGCTGAGCTGTTTTCCTACCATCACCCACTATTCAGCTATGTGTATTTTCCAACAGTGTTAATATCATTGTTTTCCAACTGTGTAAAGTGACTAATAATCGGGAGCTAGAATCATGGCAGCCTAGTTTTCTCCTTAGCTCAAGGCTAATTGTAATGCCTTGGCTGTGATTAGCTTATTCAACACAGTTTAGCTTTGGCTGCCTATATCTCAGTTACATATGAACCGAAACATTCTATTCATATTTCTTTGTTTCTGTTGTCTGATAGAATCATTAGAATTACGGCTGGAGATGCCGACAAAACGAATTATCGCTGTTGGCAATTCAGTCATCCTGACTGGCAAGATTTCCATCCCTCAGGGAGCACAACTTGCCTCCGTGACATGGACCAAAAAGAGAGATGGACCAGTAAGTTTAATAGCATCATCAATATCAAGATGTTGGGTTTCTCAGGATCTTGGAGCCTTTGTGGGTCTTTAAATGATGGTCAAGGAGACCCAGATCTTGAAGTCACCATCTTATTTTTGGTGGCTCCTATACATGATGGTAAGGAGGGAGGTGGGGCGTGAAGTGCACTGATGCTAATTATAAATTAGTTGGATAATTTGAACTCTGTACACATGTCAACAAATCTGATTTTTGCTCTAGGAATGGCTTCAAACATTGTGTTCCATGACTTCATGACCAAAAGATAATTGCTGTTGAAAGGCAGATGCTGTAAAACTGTGAATTTGTGTGTATTTAAATCTTCTGTGCTTTAAATTTGATTGAAAAAAATTGCCTGCCTGTATCTATGAAAGTAGCAATTGTTTAGCAATTTCAATAGGTATTTGGGAAGTATCCTTTAGTGGTTTGATTATAGCATGATTACTACCTGACTCCTTTCCACAACATAACATTAACATAGAACAGGGGTTGATAGTTAAAACGATTATGAAATGATTGCTTGCATTTGATGTGGAGTTATGAATAGACAATTTTTTAATAAACAGTTAATTGTTTGAACAGATTTAATGCATATGATGTCATAGAACCAGAGTCATAGACATGTACATCATGGAAACAGACCCTTTTGTCCAACCTGTCCAAGCCGACCAAATATCCCAACCAAATCTAGTCCCACCTTCAAGCACCTAGCACATATCCCTCCAAACCCTTCCTATTCATATACCAATCCAAATGTCTTTTAAATGTTGCAATTGTAACAGCCTCCTCCCCTTCCTCTGGCAGCTCATTCCATACACGTACCACCCTCTGCGTGAAAAGGTTGCCCCTTAGGTGTCTTTTATATCTTTCCCCTCTCACCCTAAACCTATGCCCTCTAGTTCTGGACTCCCCAACCCCAGGGAAAAGACTTTGTCAATTTATCCTATCCATGCCCCTCAGAATTTTGTAAACCTCTATAAGGTCACCCCTCAGCTTCCAATGCTCCAGGGAAAATAGCCCCAGCCTGTTCAACCTCTCGTTATAGCTCAAATCCTCCAACACTGGCAACATCCTAATGAATGTGAATGATTCTTCTTCAATATAGTAAGTCCTGTAATAAATATTTAGAAACATTTGTTTCATTTCGCATGTTTCCTGAAATCTGCTGAAGGTTGCGTTGGCATGCAAGTACAAGGAGAAAGGACAATTGGTAGGAGGGATCACAAGTTTGTACTGAGTTGGCATAGTTGTTTCTGGAGTCTTGGAAATAAGTAAGTGGTCATGACTTGGCGTGTGTGGTACCAAGTTATATCAGTGTTATAAGGGATCATGAGGATGACTGGGGATCATCCAGTACACCTTACCCACCCTCCTCTCTCAGCGGCCAATGCAACGTCAGAACCTGAGACAAAAGCAGAGAATGCTGGTGAAATCCCCCAGGTCTGACAGCAGCTGTGGAGAGAGAAACAGAGTTAATGTTTTGAGTCTGATTTGAATCCTCTTCGGACCTGAAGGTGTTGGAAAGCGGGTTTTGTTTGATAGAAACAGAGAAAGGTTAAGGGCAGTACAAAAGATGAAGACAAAGACATAAATCAATGAGAAAGAGAAAAGGAGATGTAAAATGGGTGTAAATTAAGGTGTGTGTGTGAGAGAGAATGAGTCCTGTCTACTAAGAGCAATCTAGATGAGATTTAACCGCAACAAGCACGGTGGCTCAGTGGTCAGCACTGCTGCTTCACAGCACCAGGGTCCCAGGTTCAATTCCAGCCTCAGGTGACTGTCTGTGTGGAGTTTGCACATTCTCCCCGTGTCTGCATGGGTTTCCTCCGGGTGCTAAGGTTTCCTCCCACAATCCAAAGATGTGCAGGCCAGGTGAATTGGCCTTGCTAAATTGCCCATAGTGCTAGGTGCATTAGTCAGAGGGCAATGGGTCTGGGTGGGTTACTCTTTGGAGGATTGGGCCGAAGGGCCTGTTTCCACACTGTAGGGAATCTAATCTAAAAAAATCTGTGTGTGTATCATAGAATCATTGGGCACATAAACAGATGCTTCAGTCCAACTCAACCAAAATTAACTGGTCTGATTTACTTGTGTTTGGTCTATATCCCTCATAAACCTTTCCTATTCATGTACCTGTCCAAATATATTTTAAATGTTGCCTGTACCGTGTTCTCTGGCAGCTTGTTCAGTACGCAAACCACCCTTTGATTGAAAATGTTGTCTCTCAGGTCCCTTTTAAATCTTTCCCTCTCACTTTAAACCTATGCCCTCTGCTTTTGGACTCCCCAGTCCATGGAAAATGATATACAAGCCTCTCTAAGGTCATCCCTCAGCCTCCTATGGTCGAGAAAAGAAATTGTTCCAGCCTCTCCTATAGCTCAAACCCTCCAGTCTTGGCAACATCCTTCGAAATTTTTTTGCTTCCTTTCTATTTTAATAACATCCTTCCTACAGCAGGGCAGCCAGAATTGTATGCAATATTCTAAAAGTAGCCTCACTAATGTTTTGTGCAGCTGCAACATGATGTCACAACTTCTATACCTCATGCTCTGACCAGTGACTAGCTACCTGAAGAAGGAGGAGCGCTCTGAAAGCTTCTACTTCCAAATAAACCTGTTCGACTATCACCTGGTGTTGTGTGATTTTTAAGTCTGACCAATGAAGGCAAGCATGTGAAATGCCTTCTTCCCCACCCTGTCTATATGTGGTGCCACTTGAAAGGAACTCTGAAGCTGTACCCCTGGATACCTCTGTTGGAAGAAAAAGCATTCGATTCTGATGTTATGGAATCTCAAGGGTTGAGGCTGCAAAGTGCTTCAGGAGAGAATGGGATGCAGCTTGTGCTTTGTTGGAACATTGCAGCAGGCTAGGGGCATGAAGTATTATTATGAGAGCTAGGGGGTATATTGAAATGGCAAGCAACTGACATTTCTGTGGACAGCGGTCAGAGAATTCATACAGCAGAGCAGCAGGCCTATTGACTCTATACCAACCCTCCAAAGAGCACTCCACCCAGCCCCCAGCCCCTACTCCGACCCCCATTCCTGGAACCCTGCATTTCCTATAGCCAATCCACACAACCTGCACATCTTTGAACTGTGGAGGGAAACTGGAGCACCTGGAGGAAACCCACATAGACACAGGGAGAATGTGCAAACTCCACACAGACAGTTAACTGAGGGTGGAATTGAGCCCAGGTCCCTGGCGCTGTGAGGCAGCAGTGCTAACCACTGAGCTAACGTGCTGCCCCATTAGGGCAAATCCAGCACTGGATATTGGGCTCAAAAAAACCTGGGAAAGTCAGTAGATAATCATTGATTAGACCTGAGTCAGAAATAGAGATTGCAATCCAGATCGAAAGATTTGAACCCTTTTAAGGCCATCCAAGCTAGATACCATGCTCATTGATATAATGTCAACATGAAGAAGTACATTGCTTTTGTTTGATTCTGTTATGTTTGCTCCATGCCATGCAGGTAACTTTCTTTGTCAAAGATTAATTTTGCTTTTCTCCTTCCCAAGATATTGATGTATACCAATTCTGGCATATTTCCAATATCTCGATATGAAAACCGTATCGGCTTCAAAAATTCAAAGCTGGCTGGTGATGTCTCCATATACATCAATGACACAAAGCTGACTGACACAGATACCTATACTTGCACAGTAGCCGTTTCACTTCCTGGTGATGGCAACAAACTTATCTCTGGAGAAACAGCGTTGTTTGTACGGGGTACGTATTATACTGTGCTTGTTCATTAAAGCCAGAGATCAGGGGAATGAAGTACTTCTAACATTGGTGATTAATTAGCAAATGGGGCCGAGGATTTAGATTAGGTTTGTTCAGTAAACCCCTGTATGAAGAATAAAAGTTTGTTGTCTATGTCCCCAAAGTTTCCTGGGCCGTTTTTATGCTGAATTTCAACATTTCCTTTCCGGGGCTAGTTGGATCACCATTTGGCACAAGGTGGGCACAGTCCTCCCATTTGCGTCTGAGGTTCTACAGGTATACATAAGACCTTGAGTAACATATTTCAATAAATTTATGGCTGTTTGGCATGGATGAACTGCTTGGTCTATTGCAGGTGGCTATGTCCACCAGTAGGCACATTTATCCCTGCCCCAGCAGACTGAATTTAGCCCTTGCAGATCATTTTTTTTCAGGTAAAAGTGGGGACTGCAGATGCTGGAGATTAGAGCCGAGAGAGCTTCATCAGGGCTTTTGCTCGATACGTTGATTCTTCTGGTCCTTGCTTGCTGCTTGACCTGCCGTGCTTGTCCAGCACCACACTCTCGACTGCCATTTTTTAAGGCTGTCCGGAGTGGGATTTTTCCCAGTGTGTAGTTTTGGAATTCCAGTCCCGTTTCGGACATACCCTGTTGATATTAAAGAGTTTTTGTATTCACTGTTTTGAGCCACCATGAAGGCAACAAGCCACACTCCATACGGCAAGGATCTGAGGCCTACAAGAGCAGGCTTTTTCACTTCTAGCCTGAATAAACTATGCTTTAGGCACCTCAAACAAACTTTGAAAAGACATTCATTTTGAACATGTGTTGGATCCTTACTGAAGGCCTAATGTCTGATTTATGCAGCCATCTGGGATAAATAAATAGAAGATATTATAGACGTATGAGAGGCCCAGTACAAAACTGATGCCCACACCCTATCAGTGAGGGAAGGAGCTGTTGGGTTTTATGAGTGACATGTTGGGTGGGAATCATGGGATAGTCTGCAGATGTTTAAGGTTACCTTGGCCTCCTCTCATTGGACCTGCTGAAAGAGCAAACACAAAGTTGGTACCACAACATGGATTCAATCCCAGATCTTTGCTATTCAACACCCCACCAAAATTACAGGTCAGCATTCTTAGAAAAAGGTGAGAAAAATTGTAGAGTTGAAGGTGAACAGCTTTCATGACAGATTTCATTTGCTTAGATATAACAACGTGGTTGACTCTTAACTGCTCCTTGAAATAGACTAGCTAGCAACTCAGTTCAGGTGTTATTAGGGAAGGGCAACAAGTGTTGGCTTTGTCAGTGACATCCACATTTATGAAAGAATAAATTACAGTAAAATTTAGATTATCCTGCACCTCAGGATGCTCCACCCATTTGTTGTATGTCTGGGTTATAACTCTATTTGGTCTGCCGAAGCAGAGCTTTACTTATTGATCAAAAGACGCATCATCTTCAATCTAGACTGGACGTTCCACTCCTTTCCAACTCTCTCTACTTAATCTGTGACTCCAATATCATCGCTGCATCATCCTTGTCATTATTTTTGATCCTGGTGTTAATTCCATTCCTCTACATCGCAAGTTTTTAACTAAATTGTTACATGTCTATTGTAAATATTTCTCCCAAAATCTTAGGTTCACGGGTTAGTTTCTGTGCTGCTTTGACAATTCTCGCAATCTGGTTGAGGTCTGAATGGTATGGTGATATTTGGGTAACAGATGATAGTGTAACCCATCATATGACTCTGAGGTCAGGAAGGGAGAAAACACCACACTGGAATGCGAATGCAAAGAGAGAGGTCTTAGACACTACACTAGAGAGCAGTATTTGATGTCTTATTGTGTACACGTGTAAATAAAGGAATCTTACACTATGTAATTATTTGAAGAGTTTTACATTGGAACAAGGAGCAAATAGCCTCAGGTACAGTATATGTTCATACACCCACACAGCAAGATACCCCAGACTGGTAAATCAATGTATATCTAGCAGTACTGGTGTAAAACACTTGCTTTCTGAGGCCTAGCAGTTTGTACTTTTCCTTCTTTCAGTGCAAGTATATCTCTCCTGGATGGTTGTCAATGCTTCTTCTTCCTCAATTTCCAAGATCAGATTTTTAAAAGTTCAATTATGTCAAAGCATTAAGGTTTCTCCCTATAGACCCATGATCTATTTCAATCATGCATTAGCTTAGTTGTTGCAACGATTACTCCTTCTCTCCTGTTAATTTCTTACCCATGCTTTCACCCGAAGCTGCAACTCTGGCAAGTCTTGACTCTGTACCTTATATTGAAGTTTCAAGCTTGGTTGCCCATCCCTAATTGCCCAGAATTGAGAGTCAACCATATTGCTGTGGGTCTGGAGTCATATGTAGGCCGGGTCAGGTAGGAATGGCAGTTTCCTTCCCTAGAGGACATTAGTGAACCAGATGGGTTTTTCTGACAATCGATTCATGGTCATCATGAGATGATATTTCCATATATTTTTGTAAATTATTGATTTCAAATTCCATTATGGTGGGATTCAGAGTCCCCTGCTGGTTCTCTGGATTAAGAGTCCAGTGATAATGCCACTAGGCCATCACCTTCCCTTGTGTAATGTGGGATTGTTTAATCCTCCTTATGGTTATGATTCAAATTGCTAATCAGCATTTTTGAGTTACTGTCATAATCCATGCTCTGTGCATACCAGATAATGCAAATTTAACTGTATATATGAGACAACACATGTAGTAAGTCCATGAGCATTACAGCAATTGCAATATTTTGTAAATTGTTTGTCAGCTTGCAAACAAATGTGTTGTTTTAAGTATTGTGTTGTTTCTATTTTATCATTGTACCAACAACCACTTCATGTACATCTGTTTTCTCTTCACATGTCTTACTCAGTTCCACCTTCCCCTCCAAAGTGCACAATTGCTGCTGGAAGCCAATATTTTGGCAGCAATGTGACCCTAAGATGTCACTCAGAAAAAGGTGAACCTGCACCCAATTACTCCTGGACATGGACGACTTCCAGGACAAAGCCTACTTTACGCCGTGGACATTGTGAGTATGAGAAACTGAAATGTTTTTGCTTTATGTTTGATGGAGAACTAACTATCTGCAAAAGCTGGAAGGTTCCCACACTAAATGTTTCGTATGAGTGTGAATACACTTTCGGAGCACTTCATTTGATGTTAGGGTGCATTGGGACATCCTGAGGTCAGGTAAGGCACGATATAAATGCAGACCTTTTTGAGAGGGTATGGATGTAACTTGGGTGCTGGGAAAGAGTGCTATAATGCTTAGATTCTGAGTTGCCATTGTAGTGAATTATTGTGTAAAATTCTATATCAACATTTCCATTTGCACAGAAAGTGTGGCACTGGAAAAAAAGTACAGCAGGCAAGGCAACATCTAAGGAACAAGAGAGTCGACATTTTGGGCATAACCTTTCATTAGTACTGATGAAGGGTTATGCCCCAAATGTCGACTCTCTTGCTCCTCAGGTGCTGCTTGACGTGTTGTGCTTTTTCTGGTACGACACTTTATCGGCTCTTGACTTTTCAGCATCTGCAGTCCTCGCTATCCCCTATTTGCATACAAATCTTGCTTTAATTATGACCTCCAAAACAAGACATGCTATTGAATGATAAAACAGCATGGAAGTAGGCCATTAATTTCAATTCTTTCATTGAGTGTGGATATCAATGGCTTGGCCAATATTTTTTGAGAATGTGGTGACAAGCCACTATCATAAACTTCACCTGGTGCAGGTCTGCCATCATTGAGGGAGATGGTGGTGTAATAGTAAAGGTCACCAGCCGAGTAGTCCAGAGAAGAAAGTGAGGACTGCAGATGCTGAAGATCAGAGTCGAGAGTGTGTTGCTGGAAAAGCGCATCTGGTCAGGCAGCATCCAAGGAGCAAGAGAGTTGACATTTCAGGCAATAGCCCTTCATCAGGAATGAGGATAATAGTAATAGGGTGAAGCGGATAGATGGGAAGGAAGATGGACAGGTTATGAAGGTGGTGCCGAGTTGGAAGGTTGGAACTGGGATAAGGTGAGACCACATTGATGCTGTGTGGTTGGAGGGTCCCAAGGCAGAAGATGAGGTGGTTCTTCCTCCAGGCATTGGGTGATTAGGGAGTGGTGATGGAGGAGGCCCAAGACCTCCATGTCCTTGGCGGAGTGGGAGGGAACGTTGAAGTGTTCGGCTACGGGGTGGTGGGGTTGGTTGGTGTGGGTATCCCGGTGATGTTCTCTGAAGCGCTCTATAAATAGGCGTCCTGTCTTCCCAATGTAGAGGAGACTGCATCGGGAGCAACGAATACAGTAGCTGACATGTGTGGAAGTGCAGATGAAACTTTCATGGATGTGGAAGGCTCCTTTAGGACCTTGGACGGGGGTGAGGGGGCAGGTGTTGGCGCAGGTTATGTAATTGATGTATACTACCCCTTCCCACCCCACTAAACCCCACCCCTCCAATCTCACACTTCCATTCTCGAACCCCAACCCTCCAAACACCTTCCCACCAATCACCACCCTAGTCCTCACCTTCCACCACCAATTTCCATATATATCGCATCATTCTCCATCATTCCGCTACATACAAATGGACCCCACCACCAGAGATATATATCCCTCCCCACCCCTATCCACTTTCTGTAAAGATCATTCCCTCCGCGACTCCCTTGTCAGGTCCATGCCCCCCACCAAGCCACTCTCCCCTCCAAGCACCTTCCCCTGCCACCGCAGGAATTACAAAACCTGCACCCACATCACCTCCGTCCAAGGCCCCAAAGGAGCCTTTCACATCCATCAAAGTTTCACCTGCACTTCCACACGTCATTTACTGTATCTGTTGCTCCTGATGCACTCTCCTCTACATTGGGGAGACAGGTCACCTACTTGCAGAGTGCTTCAGAGAACATCTCTGGGTCACCTGCACCAACCAACCCCACTGTTCGTGGCCGAACACTTCAACTCCTTCTCCCACTCCACCAAGGACATGCAGGTCCTGGGCTTCCTCCATTGCCACCCCCTAACCACACAATGCCAGGAGGAAAGATGCCTCATCTTCCAACTTGGTACCCTCCAACCACATGGCATCAATGTGGACTTCACTGGTTTCCTTATTTCCCCTCCCCCCCTACCTTGTTCCTGTTTCAACCTTGCAACTCAGCATCACCCTCATGACCTTGTCCTACCTGTCCATCTTCCTTCCCACCTATCCATTCCACCCTCCTCTCTGACCTATCACCTTTACCCCCACCTCCATCCACCTATCGCACTCTCAGCTACCTTCCCCAGCCTCACCTCCTCCCATTTATTCTCCACCCCCTCGGCTCACAAGCCTCTTTCCTGATGAAGGGCTTTTGCCCAAAACATCGATTCTTCTGCTCCTTGGATGCTGCCTGACCTGCTTTTCTTTTCCAGCACCACACTCTCGTCTAGTGATCCAGGCTGACACTAGATATAAATTCAACCAGATATAATGCTAACATTTGAACACACGTGTGTTCAAATGTTAGCATTATATCTGGTTGAATTTAAAGTCAGTTACTAGCATTGTACAAAGCCAGTCTCAGTGACAGCATGATAACATGATTCATATCATGATTCATAATATATGAATAGGAAGGGTTTAGAAGGATATGGGTCAAGTAATGGCAAATGGGGCGAGATTAATGTGGAGTATCTGGTTAGCATGGACGGGATGGACTGAAGGGTCTGCTTCCGTGTTGTATGTCTCTTTGACTCTATAACTATCACCGATTGTTGTCAAAACTCAATTGAGTCACTGATGCCCATCAGGAAGGAAATCTGCCACCTTTACCTGGTCAGACCTACATGTGACTGCATACATACTGTAATGTGGTTGAATCTGAAATGGGCCACTCAGTTCAAGGGAAGTTTCGGACAGGCAACAAGTGCTAGCTTTACAACTGAGCTCTTGTAGGAGCTCTGCCAGAAGGTGTATCATAATACGTCTAATTCTCGGTTTTTCTACAATCAGAGTGTTGGTTTTGCTGATGATGTTCACGGGAAGTTGTGGGATTGTGATGCAGTGAGAGCAAAGGAACAGCTACATTGTTCAAAGTCAAGGTGGTATGTGCTTTAGTGGGGAGCTTGCTGTTGGTGAGGTTCCCACCAGTCTGCTGCCTTTTACCCTTTGAGGCATAGAGGTTGTGCATTAGGAAGAAGCGATAGAATGAGTTGCTTGTGCATAGTACACACTGCTGCCACTGTTTGTCAATGGTGAAGGGTGTGAATCCTTAACTATGTGGATGAGGTGCCAGTCAAGCACGTTGCTTTGTCCTGCATGTTGATGAGCTAATTGATTGCTCACCATCCAGGCAAGTGGAGATCTTTCCATCACACATCTGACTTGCAGGTTTTGCAGAGGCAGGAACTAAGTTACACACTTAAAAGTTCACAATCTCTGGCCTGCTAATGTAGCCGCAGTGTTTATAATGATGTCAGTTCAGCTCCTGTTGAATGGTGAACCCCTCCTCTGCCTACCTCACCCTACACCAACCCCATCCCAAGAGTGTTGATGGTGAAGGGTTCAGTGATGGTAATACCATTAATTGAAAATCAAGGCGAGTCCTTACGTTCTCTTATTCTGAAGTTAGCCATTGCCCGGTACTTGTACAGTGTGAAAACTGCGGTTGCCACTTTTCAGTCCAGGTCTGAATGCAGGTCTTGCTGCATTTGGACATGAGCTGCTTCAGTGTCTGAGAAGTCACAAGAGGGGCTTAACTTTGCGCAAACATCAGAAAATATCCTGACTTCTGACCTCATGATGGAGGGAAAATCATTGATGAAGCACCTGAAGATGGCTGTGCTTAGGACAATACTGTCAGGAACTCCTGCCAAGGTGCCCTGAGACTGAGATGATTGGTGTAAAACAAGAAAACCACCTTCCTTTGTGCTAGATGTTACTCTTAGAGGAGAGTTCTCTCTCTAATTCCTATTGACTTCAATCTTGCCAGAGCTTTTGATGCCACATATGGTCAAATGCTGTCTTGATGTCAAGGGAAGTCACTCATCTTATATTGGCATGTGCCCTTCATCAGGAATGTGGCGTTTGGGCCAAGGAGGCTGAGAGATAAATGGGAGGGGGCTGGGGCTGGGTAGAAGGTAGCTGGGAAAGCAATAGGTAGGTGAACGTAGAGGTGAAAGTGATAGGTCGGAGAGAAGGATGAAGCAGATAAGTGGGAATGAAGATGGACAGGTAGGACTGTTCAAGAGGGCGTTGCTGAGTTGGAAGTTTGGGACTGGAATAAGGTGGGGGGAGGGGAAATGGGGAAACTGGTGAAACCTACATTGATTCCCTGTGGTTGGAGGCTCCTAAGGTGGAATATGAGGCGCTCTTCCTCCAGGCGTCAGGTGGTTAACATTTGGCGATGGCGGAGGCCTAGGTCCTACATGTCCTTGGCTGCGTGGGAAGGGGAGGTGACCACAATTTCCTCTCCCATGTGGTTGACGATGCACTCCATTACATCTCCTCCACTTCCCGCACCTCTGCCCTTGAACCCCACCCCTCCAATCGCAACAAGGACAGAAACCCCTGCCCTCACCTTCCACCTCACCAACCTCCAGATACATCACATCGTCCTCCACCATTTCAGCCACCTACAAACAGACCCCACCACCAGAGATATATTTCCCTCCCCACCGCGATCTGCGTTTTGGAGCGACCATTCCCTCTGTGACTCCCTTGTTCGATCCATGCTCTCCACCAATCCACCCTCCCTTCCCAGCACCTTCCCTTGCCACCACAATAAGTGCAAAACCTGCACCTCACTTCCCCCCTCAGCTTCGTCCAAGACCCCAAAGGGTCCTTCCACATCCATCAGAAATTTACCTGGACTTCCTCACGTCATTTACTGCATCTGTTGCACCCGATGTGCTCTCCTCTACATTGGGGAGACAGGATGCCAACTTGCAGATCTTTTCAGAGAACACCTATGGGTCACCCGCACCAACCAACCAACCCCACTGCCTTGTGACGGAATGCTTTGACTTTTATAAACTATTCAATATTCAAAAATTGCTTTCTCCAGGATTTCCAATTTTGTCATTTATTTGACCCATCTCTAAAAATTAAAATTTCCTGGTAATGCTATTTATGATGCCAATGCTTCCTAATATGGTAAGTATCACATTTTCATTAAAGGATTTTATTCAACAATAATGGCGGTTCAACTGCACTTTACTGCTGTACTGGAGGATTTCGTTGTGCTTGTTCTTTTGGAATTCCATAGCGATACAAAACATCAGCTCTACTAAAATCTATGAACATGAAGGCAGTTCGTTTTTTGAACAAGGGAGTCCATATTCATCCCATTTCTGCATGTCAGGAAATCAAATATGTTGATTTGGCCAGTTATGTGTACATTTTCCTTTACTTCCCAATGTCAACAGAAGAAATTTGCTTTATTCTCATGCCCAACTGTATGTGCTAAAATTAACAAATGGAAATTTATCCACATCTGGCAGCCTTAAGTACTCAGGTCAGGGTATGTCACAGTCCAGAGTTCCCTCCCTGTCGATGATGTGCTTTAACTCTTACCTTAGAGCTCCCCCTATCGCACCAGAACAGACTCTCCATTCTCCAAACCATTTGTGAATGAGACTGAGTCAAGTTAAACTATCACTGGATTTTTCTAATACATTCGGGGTTGATGCCAACTCTTTTAAATTGTTGCTTCATTACTAGTGGAGACAGGAAGATTTCCATTCCATCTTTCTGTGCTGTATTTCAACCCAGGCTCCAGGAAGGTAGAGATGTTGGGCTATAATTATATCAATAATCTTTTTGGGCTATTATCCAATGAGGTTGGCGCATGCGCACACTTTACATCTGACGCAAGCCTGCAGCCAGGCCACAACGTCAGTCAATGGGAAACTTCCACTTATTGTCAGTATTCCTAACTTGTAGCTACCTTCCCCTGTAACCACAAAAGATTCAAAATCTGCCAGCACACTACCCCACCCCCCCCCCCACCCCCTCATCTCACAGGGTCCAAACAGTCCTTCCAGCTGAGACAGAGGTTCACCTGCCTCTCCTCCAACCTAGTTTACTGTACCTGGTGCTTCTGATGGAAGACCTAAACTAAGGGCACCTTTCTTCCAGCATCTCAGCCGGGCCCATAAGGGCTAGCCTGACCTCCTGGTCAACCCCCACTTCAATTCCCCTTCCGACTGCCTCTCTGACATGTCCATCCTCAGCCACCTCCATTGCTACAGACTGCAAATTGGAGGAACAACTCCTCATCTTCCTCCTGGGCAGCCTACAGCCTGGAGGACTCAATACTGAGTTCTCCAATTTCAAATAACCTTCCTACCCATCCCCGGACTCCCTTTCCAGGCCCACTTCCTCCCTTCCATTTCTCCAACCTTTCCGTCCGGCTTCCAACCGGAAATATTCTTCCCAGCAACCAACCAGGTCATTGCTACCACCTCTATTCAACTTTTACTGCCTCACCATTCTGGCACCCAGTCCCCACCTCTAACCCTTTCCTCCGCCACCTCTTTATTTTCAGCTCCCACCTCCATTCCTGAAGAAGGGTTATAGCCGAAACATCAACTTCCCCTGGTGCCTGGCTTGCTGTGTTCTTCCAGCCTCCTGCTTATCTACTTTGGATTCCAGCATCTGCAGTTTTTTTTTGTCTCTAACTCAGTGCTACAGCTGACATCCTCACAAGTTTACACAACTTAACACGTTCCATTGCCAGAAGGAAACATCTCTGCAATGCTACTTAAAGGGATCATTGGGATCCTGGGTAATGTGTTCCTGTGCATTTTTGTCCTCCAGGAGATTTAAGCTTTATATGGGCAGAATTGTTTGGAGACTGGCCTAATTGGTGGAGATATGGACTTGATGCCTTGAACTTGAATATCGTTGTAAACAATGATATATCCTGTCAGAGCTTTTCACCTTACACTCATCAGACAGATGCAAGAGTACCAAACTACAAATGGAGCAACAGTTTATAATGAACAAGTAAAAGAAACTAATTGATGTGGTACTCTTTGACTAATACAGAATATTTGCACAATCTGGTGTCATAGGATCCCTACAGTGTGGAAGGAGGCCATTCGGCCCATCGAGTCCACACCAGCACTCGGAAGAGCATCCCATCATACCTAGCCTCCCATCGTATCCCTTTAATCCTGCATTTAGCATGACCAATCTACCGAACCTGCACGTCTTTGGACTGTGGGAGGAAAGCCACACAGACACAGGGAGAACGTGCAAACTCCATACGGATGCCCAGGGCTGGAATTGAACCTGGCTCCCTGTCATTGTGAAGCAGCAGTGCTAACCATTGTATCACCATGCTACCCTGCTGTGGTAAGGTAATGAAAATAATAATTATGTACAGGTCACTTGTGGAATATGATAAACAAGGAATGCAAACTGCCAGACCTCCACCAAGGAATGCCAGTTTGGATCTGAGACTACATTCAGAATGGACAAGTAGTTAAATGGGCTCTTGAAAGGGTTCAGAAAAGATTTACAAGGATGTTGTCAGGGTTGGAGGATTTGAGCTATAGGGAGAGGTTGAATAGGCTGGGGCTGTTTTCCCTGGAGCTTCGGAGGCTGAAGGGTGACCTTACAGAGGTTTATAAAATCATGAGGGGCACGGATAGGGTAAATAGATGAGGCCTTTTCCCTGGGGTGGGGGAGTCCAGAACTAGAGGGCTAGGTTTTGAGTGAGAGGGGAAAGACATAAAAGGGATCAAAAGGGGCAACATTTTCACGCAGAGGATGGTGCTTATATGGAATGAGCTGCCAAAGGAAGTGGTGGAGGCTGGTACAATTGCAACATTTAAAAGACATCTGGATGGGTGTATGAATAGGCAGGGTTTGGAGGGATATGGGCCAGGTGTTGGCAAGTGGGACTAGATTAGGTTGGGAGATCTTGTTGACATGGACGAGTCGGACCCAAGGGTCTGTTTCCATGCTGTACATCTCTGACTCTATGGCATCTTATTGTAGTCTACATTTTACCATTTGCTTGTAAACACCAAGAGGAAGCTCATGTGATTTTTCATCACTCCCTATGCTGTACCTGATTAGCATATTACATAGTTAAAATGAATCCTCACACTATATATCCTCAACCCAATGAATCTCTTAACTTCCACTGCAATGTTATGAAGACCAAGCTAACTATAGCTTTGGGTTGCTGTTATCCTTCTCCTGTTTTCTACTCTTAGGTTTTCCTTACTTCATTTTTTAGGGCCAACTAATACAATTAGATTCGATTAGAGAGCCCCTAATTTCCTTTACAGGGCTTTGGGTCTTGTGGATGGTCTCCCAGATTTTTCAGGGGTGACAAAGAATTCGTAAATGACTTAGGTCACCAAATTGTCGTCAAGAGTGTGGTGCTGGAAAAGCACAGCAGGTCAGGCAGCATCCAAGGAGCAGGAAAATCGACGTTTCGGCAAAAGCCCTTCATCAGGAATCAGGCCCTTCCTGATGAAGGGTTTTTGCCTGAAATGTCAATTTTCCTGCTCCTCAGATGCTGCCTAACCTGCTGTGCTTTTTCAGGGCCGCACTCTTGACTCTAATCTCCAGCATTGGCAATCCTCACATTCGCATATCACCAGATTGTCATCTAGACTCATGGATGAATGTAGCATCTCTGGCTCAGTGGGTAGATGATGCTTCCACAATGTAGGAGGATGTTTCCGTGTGGCATCTGCTACTTGTCTGTTCTGTATCGTTATTTGTTTGGATGAGGTAGAGCTATTAATGTAGTGCCCATTTAACTACTTGTCCATTCTGAATGTAGTCTCAGATCCAAACTGGCATTCCTTGGTGGAGGTCTGGCAGTTTGCATTCCTTGTTTATCATATTTCCACAACTGGCTGCAATAATATTTGTCCCACATGGAAAAGTAGGAGCAGGATAGGCCATTCTGCCCTTCTCACCTCATTCTAGGTCATGGCTAACCATCTACCTCAAAGCCATTTTTCCACACTATTCCCAATTGACGTAATTAGTTACCTTGATGTAATTAGTTTCTAGAAATCTGTTGATCACTGCCTCGATCAGATTTAATGATTGAGCTTCCAGAGCCCTTTGGAGTGAAGAATTCCAACGATTCACTAATCCCAGAGTGAGGACATCTTCCTTCTCTCAGTTCCAAATTGCTTGTCCCTTACTCTGACACTATGTTTACTTTTGAAGGAAAAACAGCCTCTCTGTACCTAACTTTAAAGAACAGTGTAAGTTTCAACAAGGTTAGTACTCAGCAAGCTGAATGAACTGACTTGATTTAATTTGTTATTGTTGCATGTACATCAGTACTGTGAAAGGTTTTGTTTTGTGTGCAGTACAGGCATATCATAACATAAAAAGACCTTAGGCTGATTAAGCAGAACGAGAAATGCAAAGTTACAGCTGTAAAGGAGGTACACAAAATGCAAAATCGACGTTAGTTTTGAAATTTAAGAGGTCCATTCAGAAGTCTAATAACAGCGGGGAAGAAGTTGTTCTTGAATCTGTTGGTACATGTGTTTAAGCTTCTGTATCTTCTATCTGATGGAAGTGGCTGGAAGAGATTATAACTAGTGTTGTAAGGATCTTTGATTATGTTGGCTGCTTTTCCGAGGCAGTGAGAAGTGCAGATGGAGTCAATGGATGGAAGGTTGGCTTGCATGATGGACTGGGCTGTGTGAATAGTTTCTCATGGTCCTGGGTAGAGTAGCTGTCATACCAAGCCGTGATGCATTCAGATAGAAGGCTTTCTGAGGTGCATCTGTATAAATTGGTGACAGTCCTTACGGACTGACCAAATTTTCTTAGCCTCCTGAGGAAGAAGAGGCGTTCTTGTGCCTTCTTGGCTGTCACACCAATGTGAGTGGTCCAGGACAGATTGTTGGTGATCATCATTGCTAATCACTTAATGATTAGCTAGTCATGATTGCTGACTTTTTCCCCAGCTCCCAGACGTTATGGTAGTTGTTGTCACGAGATCATCCCTCGTGCTCTTCAAGTATAATTGTCAGCGAGTGGTTCCTGCATTCACTGCCTGAGAGTGGTCTTCCAAGAGAATTGCATTTCAAGAGAAAAAACATTCTGAGGCTATGGGAAAAGTATACTGAGTGGCATTCGGTTAATCGCTCTTGCAGAAAGTCAGGACAGCTATGATGGGCTGAAGGGTCTTACTCTGTTGTGTAATGATTCTATAATTTCACAAAGTTCCTACAGGAAAACCTCCAAAACGAATTCCCAAAAGTGGTCACCAGTTCCCCCTGAGGAGAGGTGGTGGCATTGTGGTAGTTCCATTGGATTAGTATTCCAGTAAATTCCAGTCACCTGGGAAAGTGATGGCCTAGTGATGTTATCACTGGACTGTTAATCCAGAGACCAGGTTCGAATCCTGCCATGGAAGATGGTGTAATTTGAATTCAATAAAAGTCTGGAATTAAGAGTCTAACGATGGCTGAGAATCCATTCCTGGTTGTCAGGGAAAATTCATCTGGTTCACGAACGCCCTCCAGGAGAGGCAACTGTCATCCTTACCCAGTCTGGCCTACATGTGACTCCAGACCCACAGCCATGTGGTTACCTCTTAATTGTCGTCTGGGCAATAAATGCTGGGTTAACCCTTAACCTGTGAATAAATAAGAAAACACCCAGGTAAATGCTCTTGGGGAATGTGTTTGACTCCCACCACAGCAGATGATGAAGTTTGAATTCAGTAAAACAAAATCTGGAGGTATTAGTTAACCTAATGTTGTTGATGTAAAATTGCTTTTGACCTGAAAACCAATATGATTCACTAATGCCCTTTAGGGATGGAAATCTGCTGTCCTACACATCGCTCCAGATTCACAGTAATGTGATTGACTCTTAACTGCCCTCAAGACAATAAATACAGGCCAAGTCAGTGATATCCATATCCCATGAAAGAAAAATGCCAAGAGATTGTCTCCTATTTTGGAGATGTGGAAGTCTTGTGGTGTGGTAGCACAGGGTTTAAACTACAGACAGCATGTCAAAGAGTATGTTGCTACAGCATATTTGACTGCTTGGCTGGACAGCTGATGTGGATCAGATTGATGCCAGCAGTGCAGACCTCCGTCCCCCATCCCCATTCTTACCCATGGTGGAATTTGAAGCTTTGTTATAGCCTCCCTCCCTTCCTAAACATTTTCCAGTCTTCTGTGACTCTCCCTAACTTCAGTAGTTCCTGAAAAATCACCACCAAAGCCTCTACAATAACCTCAGCTATCTCCTTCAGAACTCTGGGGTACAGTCCATCCAATCTAGGTGATTTATCCCCCTTCATATTTTTTCATCTTCCCTCAAACCATCTCCTTAATGATGGCCACTACGCTTACGTCTTCCCTCTGACTCTCTTGAAGTTCTGGTATGCTACTGGTGTCTTCCACCATGAAGACTGAAACAAAGTACCTATTCAGTTCCTCCGCTATTTCTTTGTTCCACATTAATACTTTTCCAGTCTGATCTTTCAGTGCTCTACTGTCCACTGTTACCTCTCTTTTAATCTAGTGATTGGACCTATTGCCAGATGGACGTCATTTACCTAGCAATGGTTCCAGTCACCAGACTTACCTTTTTAGATATCTAAGAAAAACCTCTTGCAATCTTCTTTTATATTGCTAGCTAGCTTACCCTCATATTTAATCTTCTTCATCCTTATTGCTCTTTTAGTTGCTCTTTGCTGGTTTTTAAAGGCTTCCCACTAATCTTCACCACATTGTCTGTCTTTTCTATTGCCTTAATGCTTTCCCTGACTTCCCTTGTCAACCATGGTTGTCTCATCCTCCTCTTAGTATCTTGCTTCCTTCTTGGGATGAATTTCTGCTGTGCTTCCCGAATTGCCCCAAGAAACTCCTGCCTTTGCTGCTCCACCACCTTCCTTGCTAGTGTCCCATTCCAATCAATTCTGGCCAGCTCCTCCCTCATGTCTTGTAGTTACATTTACTTGTAATACCTTTACTAGTATCTCACACCCATTCTTTCTCTGCTACTTCATCCAACATGGAGGCCATTTGAAGCAAGCTGAATCCATGAGGTATACCAGCTCTGATTTCCATGTTGAGATTTCTTGACCAGCAGCTTGTATGACAAGTTCATAAAAGAGAAAGCTGAATGCTAATGAGGTGAGCCGGGCCACCAATGAGCATTTAGAAAGTGCCTTTACTTAGCGACTCTCTGTTGCTGAGTGAGAAGCTCGCCATGCCACTTGTGAAAAGCATACAAGATGGTATAAGTTGCTCCTGATGTTTAATGGGCATCCCTCTGTTTTTCCATTGGTTCTGCCACACTTCTTGCTATGTTGTTCAGACCCTTACAAGCTTCTACCTTTTGTGTTGGGGTTTGAGATGGAGTGATTGATGAGAAGGCAAAGCCAAGATCTGTCTTCAGATTGAGAGTTCAAAGTAACACTGTTTACCATATTAAATGATAAACATGGCAGTACTTGGTAAATTGAAGATATACCAGGCTCTAATCTTATAATTGCACTCGGTAAGCACCTATCTACCTTCTTCATGAGTTCACGTCTACGTTATAGTCAGGTCTGATGTAGAATCCAAGTGTTCAAACTCTGTCTGCACTGTGCTGTTTATGCTTGCAGATACACAGCTCTGTGACATTAATGTAAAGTTGCTCCAGGCATCTGAACCTGTTACATAGCAGGAACTAAACTTGGTTAATGATCGAGAAAAGATTATTCTGCTTATCAAAGTAGTTCACTATGCACCAGAAAACCTTTGAGTTAAACACTGAATAGAAAGCAGATAAATGTGAAGAAGGATCATCTCTCATCCATTATCTTAAGCAACTCTCGTGGCAATGAATAGGTAGAAATTTCCTCCACTCTGATTCTAATCCAATGAAATATAGGTTTGAATGTGATGGAGCCTATGGTGCTTTTTGAGTTTCTGACTGAGGTATTTGTTTTGTAGCTGTCAAACAGGGAAACTTGATATTGACCAACCTCAATGAAACAATGTCTGGATTATACACTTGCAAGTCTGAGAATGAAGTAGGGAACGCATCTTGTTCGATACAGTTGGCTGTGGTAACCCGTAAGTATAGTTATCATTTCTTTAGTTCACCGACTGTAATCTAACAAAATAATGGACGAATGGAAAATAGCTTAAGTGAGAAAACAAAGAAAATGTGTAATTCTAGGTGTGGGATATATTCCTGACAGATAACTTTTACCTTAAAAACCTACAGGCTGTTTCAGGCATGCTCATGGGAGGGTCCTAAGATCCTCTTATTACTGCTTAACACCTGACTAACACACTAACTTACTCTTTCTACTTTCCTCCCATTCACTGCTCCCTGCCACCTGCACACTGTTTCCCCTAGCTTTCCAGCATACCTCTTTCTGCTCATTACCTTCTTCTCCAGACTGTGTTTCCCTCTCTCTCTCTAACACCACCCCCTGCTCGTAAGAAGGGAATGGAGCGTGAATGCGGGTCCACGAGAGGGAAGCAGCGAGCGTTTGAGAGGAAAGTGATGAGCAAAGTGGAAATTTGTTCCAAATGCAGTCTGAGCATACACTGTAGCCATGCTAAAACAGGAAGTGGGTCAGCATTATTCAGGAGAATCCTTTCATGTACAATCTATTGGAACATACACTTTAAAATGGAACGTGTTACCTTTATAAGCTGACAACATCTAAATCAGTTCTTGATAAGGGGTGTAATTTCCCATCATCACAGGTTGTTTTGCCAAGTCAGACTAGTTGGTGTGAGTTGGTGTAGATTGGTAGCTGTTGGGGCCAGTTAGCTCAATTAGCTGGATGTCTGGTTTGCAATACAGAGTGATGCCAGCAACATAAGTTCATAATCCCACACCAGCTGAGGTTACTATGAAGGATTCTTCTTCTCAACCTCTTTCCATGCCTGTGACATAGTGATGCTTAGGTTAAACTACCACTATTAGTCTCTCTCACTAATGAGAGAGTAACCTTGTGGTTTGGGACTATAATATTTGATTGTTACCCATCACATGAGTGAAAGGGAAGAATTTGTCTGTGAACCTTGCCGCACTGTGGTTCAGATTGTAAGATTGAGCAAACATTCCTATGTTTTGAAACACTAGACCAAATTCCTGGATTTTTCAAATAACATATGAAAGTGAAAAATAAAATGGCAGCTGGGCTATGTTCTGGGAAAATTACACAGACACAGAGATAGCTGCTTAGAACCATTGTTCATCCTGAAAATCCAACTCTCACATCAACTATAAAAGAACAATCAGCCAGGCCTAAACCCCCACCCAACCCAGACTGAACTCGGCAGATCAACTTCGATAAGTATTCACACACAGAGACACCGGACATTCCACTTAATCAGGATACATTCACACCTACTCTTAACTATCAGGAAGCCAAGTGACCTCAAAAGGAAACACCAGCAACACAGTGTTAAGTGTAGATTTGGCACGAAGATCAGAAACCTGTGATTAGTATAATTGTAGTCCCTGATCTCACCTGAGAGAGCTATCCCTGCAGCTAACCCTTGGAGAAGGATCCCAGATAGCTATTACCCCAAGAGTGATACCCACAGCCATCTCCAGATGAAGTTAAAACTCACACAACACCAGGTTATAGTCCAACAGGTTTATTTGGAAGCCAGTGCTTCCAATTAAACCTGTTGGACTATAACCTGGTGTTGTGTGAGTTTTAACTTAGCACACCTCGGTCCAACACCTGCGTCTCCAAATCATGATTTCGAGACAAGGGATCCCAGCGTTGATTCTCTCCAAGAACTAGCTGCACAACTATCTCCAGAAGAGGGATCCCAACAGTAATCCCGAAACCTACCAACACACACCTGTTCTGTACAAGGGGAACCAGTGGCGACTGATAACCCTCGAAACCCACTGACTTGACTGACACCACAAGGCCTCAGACACATCCTGAGGTAAAACCCGGCCGACAAGACCTATCTGAAAGTAAGAAAACCAAAGTACTCACCTGATAAAATCCAAACCTGACCTATCGCATCATCAGACTCAACCCAGGCTGAAGGCCGAAACCATCCGAAATCCTCAGGAATGGCCGGCTGTACTTCAAAACTCAGTGGTGAGCCCAAAAAGCTAGCAGGGAGGGGGAGGTGGGTGGTTACCATACAGGGAAGCCTTTTAAAAGTTTCTGTGATAAAAAATCTGTTGTTTAGTTCTAATAGTGTTTAACCTGTATTTGATTTAATAGTGCATTTAATCACTGTCCTCTGTAGAATTGATAATGTCAATTTCACTGTTTGTTATATTTGTTATTATTTCTTGTATTATACTTACCTTTGGTATTTAATAATACTTAATAACCGCAGAGATTCTTTTGTCCCTGAAAAAGCTGTCTACTGCCCTCTTCTTCTCACATTCCCTAAATAAATCCAGTGTCAGAACCAGGGATCCATGGTTGATTTGAATCAATTAAAAATCTGCAAATTACTGATCGCAAACCAGAATCCCTTCAAGATGGCGGGGTGGTGGGGGAGTGTGGGAGTGGTATATCCAGTCTGCATTGGCTGGCAGGGAGCCAGCCTGCTAATTGGCGAGCACTTCCAATCCTGGAGATGGAAATCAGAGTGTTACCAGCTCCCACTGGGTGAGAGGTGGGCACTGCTGAGGCAGGTCCAGAAGGCAGGCTTTAAATTACAATTCTGAGGGGCCTAACAGGGAAGCCCATCCTGATGGGTGAACTGCAGCTATGGAGGTGAGCAATTTTGCCTCCAGACCCCTTCTTCAGGCTGAGGAGCCTCCGGATCCCATTGCCACCCAGACGGCTGCTGGAAATGCTGCCTTTGCCCAAGCAAACAATGTCCCCACCACCCCACCCAACCAACAGGTAGTGGGGGTGCCAGCCTACTGAATACCAATGGGCCAAAGAATGATCCCTCTATAGTGGTAAATAGTTTAAAATGCACTGCCCATCGCCATTCACAGGAATGCTAGCTACTCTAAAACTAGTCTCAACATTGGGAAACTTTCCTGTGATACTGGAGGTGTGTTGGAGAGCACTGCCCCACTATTTTTTCCAGACAAAGAACAAAGAAAATTTACTGCCAAGGAACAGGCCCTTCAGCCCTCCAAGCCTGTGCCGATCCAAATACACTGTCTAAACCTATTGCCCAATTCCTAAAGAGCTATATCCCTCTGCTCCCCACACATCTGTCCAGACATAGCTTAAATGAATCTACCGTGTCTGCCTCTACTACCTCTGCTGGTACCGCGTTCCATGCACCTACTACCCTCTGTGTAAAGTACTTGCCGTATATATTCCCCTTATACTTTTCTCCTCTCAACTTGAACACATGACCTCTCATTATTGAATCCCTCACCCTGGAAACATGCTTATCTCTATCTGCCCTGTCTATACCCTTCATGACTTGTAGACCTCATTCAGATCCCTCCCCCCCGCCACAATCAATCTCCTTTTTTCTAATGAAAACAATCCTAACCTACTCAACCTCTCTTCATAGCTAGCACCTTCCATACCAGGCAACATCCTCGTTAAACTTCTCTGCACCCTCTCCAAAGCATCCACATCCTTTTGGTAATGTGGCAACCAGAACTGTACACAGTATTCTAAATGCAGTCGAACCAAAGTCTTGTACAATTTTAACAAGATATGCCAGCTCTTATACTCAATACTCTGTCCAATGAAGGCAAGCAAACCATATGCCTTCTTGACCACTCCATCGACCTGTGCAGCCACCTTCAGGATACAATGGACCTGAACTCCCAGATCTCTCTGCTCATCAACTTTTCCCAAGGCTCTTCCATTTACAGTATAGTTCGCTCTAGAATTAACCTCTATGCATCATTTCACATTTGCCTGTATTTAATTCCATCTGCCACATCTCTGCCCAACTCTCCAGTCTATCTATGTTTTCCTGTTTCTTTGACAGTCCCCTATGCTTTCTGCTACTCCACCAATCTTCATGTCATCTGCAAACTCACTGATCAGATGATCAATGCCCTCTTTAAGATCATTTACGTATATCACAAACAACAGTGGCCCCAGCAGTGATCCCTGTGGAACACCACTGGTCGCTTTTCTCCATTTTGAGAAACTCCCTTCAACTACTACTCTCTGTCTCCTGTTGCTCAACCAGTTCTTTATCCACCTAGCTAGAACACCCTGCACATGATGTGACTTCACTTTCTCCATTAGTTCACCGTGGGGAACCTTATTAAATGTCTGACTAAAGTCCATGTATATGACATTTACAGCCCTTCCTTCATCTATCAACTTGATCACTTCCTCAAAGAACTCTATTAAGTTGGTAACACAAAACCATGTTGCCTATCATTGATAAGTCCATTCTCTTCCAAATATAAATAGATTTTATCCCTCAGTACCTTCTCCAGCAACTTTCCCACCACTGACGTCAGGCTCACTGGTCTGTAGTTAACTGGAATATCCCTACTACCCTTCTTGTACAGGGGGACAACATTAGCAACTCTCCAGTCCTCCGGCACTTCACCTGTGTTTAAGGATGCTACAAAGATATCTGTCAGGGCCCCAGCTATTTCCTCTCTTGCCTCCCTCAGCAACATGGGATCGATCCCATCTGGTCCTGGGGATTTGTCCACCTTAATATCCTTTAGCCTATCCAAAACATCCTCCCTCCTTATGTCGACATGATCCAGAGTAAGCAAACTTCTATCTCTAATGTCAACATTCATCATGTCACTCTCCTCAGTGAACACCGATGTAAAGTAATCATTGAGAATCTCACTTATTTTCTTAGGTTCGACACACAACCTTCCTTCCTTATCCTTTAGTGGACCAACCCTTTCTCTAGTTACCCTCTTGCTTCTTATATAAGAATAAAAGGCTTTGGGATTCTACTTAATTCTGCTCACTAAAGCTATTTCATGACCTCTTTTAGCCCGCTTGATTCTTCACTTAAGACTGGGCCTACTTTCCCATTATTCATCCAGGGCCTGTTCTGTCCTTAGCTGCCTGGACCTTATGTATGTTTTCCCTTTTTCTCTTGGCTAGTTGCACAATTTCCTCTGCCATCTACAGTTTACGAATCTTGCCTTTTCTATCCCTTGCTTTCAAAGGGACATGCCTATCCTGCACTGTCTTCAACCTATCTTTGAAAGCCTCCCACATATCAAATGTGGACTTCCCTTCAAAAAGCTGCTCTCAAACCACATTTCCCAGCTTTTGTTGAAATTTGTTATAATTGGCCATGGCCCAGTTTAGTACTCCTCCCTTAGGACCACTCTCATCTTTGTCTACAAGTGTTCTAAAACTTACAGAATTGTGGTCATTATTCCTGAAGAAATCCCCCACTGCAACTTCTACAACTTGGCTTGGTTCATTCCCCAACACCAGGTCCGATATGGCCCCTTCCCTAGTTGGACTATTGACATACTGATCTAGAAAACTTTCCTGGATGCTCCTTACAAATTCTGCTCCATCCAGACCTCTGACACTAAGTGTATCCCAGTCAATGTTGAGAAATTTATAATCTCCCATCACCACTACCACCCTGCTGCCTCGACATCTTTCCATAATCTGTTTACATATTTGCTCTTCTCCCTCACGCTCACTGTTGGGAGGTCTGTCGTACAGTCCCAACAATGTAACTGCACCCTTCTCATTTCTCAGCTCTATCCAAAACGCTTCACTGCTCAAGCCCTCCATAGTGTCCTCCATCCCTGACCAGCAATGCAACTGCTCCCCCCCTTGTACTTCTCTCCCTGTCTTGTCTGAAGCATCTATATCCTGGAACATTTAGTTGCCAATCATTCCCTTCGTTCAACCAAGTCTCTGATTGCAATAATGTCATACTCCCAGGCACCAATCCAAGCCCTAAATTCATCTGCCTTACCACTATATTCCTCGCATCAAAGCATATGCACTTCAGACCACCAGTTTTTTTTGCATTCATCTGCTCTCTGCCTACTCTTCCCCTTGGTAATGCTAACTTCATGATCCTGTTCTTTACAGTCTCTAGTTTCCAAATCACTGTCTTCTAGTCTTCTTTTCTGGTTGCCAGCCCCTGCCACATTAGTTAAAACCCTCCCCAACAGCAGTAGCAAAAAATCCCCCAAGGACATAAGTTCTAGTCTGGTTCAGGTGTGGACCTTCCAACTTGTAATAGTCCCACCTTCCCCTGGTCCCAATGTCCCACAAATCTGAACCCCTCCCTCCTACACCATCCCTCAAGCCATGTGTTCATTCTGCCTATTCTTTCATTTCTACCACGTGACACTGGTAGCAGTCCCGAGATCATTATCTTTGAGGTCCTCCTCTTTAACTTTTCTCCTAGCTCCCTGAATTCTGCTTTCAGGACCTCATCTCATTTTTTACTTGTATCATTGGTGCCTATATGCACTACGACACTGGCTGTTCACCCTCCCCTTTCAGAATGCTCTGCAGCCAATCGGTGACATCACTGACCCAAGCACCCGGGAGGCAACATACCATCTGGGAGTCTTGTTTTCAGCCCTACAAGAATCTTTCCTGCCCTTCTGAACAGCAGAGGCAGCCACGGTGTCATGATCCTGGCAACTGCTGCCCTCCCCTGTTGAGCCATCTCCCCCAACAGTATCCAAAATGGTATACCTGTTTTGGAGAGAGATAACTGCAGGGGACGGCTGCACTGCCTTCCTACTCTTTCTCTGCCTTTTGGTCACCCATTCACTGTCTCCCTCAGTAATTCTAATATGCGGTGTGACCAATTCACTAAACGTGCTATCCACGACCTCAGCCTCCACTGTTTCCCACCCTTATACTTGTGGCTGGCAAATCCCTTCTGGAAGAGTGAGTGTGCAGAGACTGCTCAAAGAACAGCCTGGTGATATACACTCCATTTCATTTAATCTCCCATTCCCCCATCCTCCTAACCTCCCCCCCAACCACACGTTGAATGGTGTTCCTGTAGGGATCTATAACACAATCCCTGACAGCATGAAGGACAATGTGAGAAAGCCAAGCATTCGTACAATAAGAGTCAAGATTAAAGTGGTGCTGGAAAAGCACAGCAGGTCAGGCAGCATGCGAGGAGCAGGAAAATCAATGTTTTGGGCTGGAGCCCTTCATCAGAACTTGAGCATTGACTAGGTTATTACACGATGCATCATGGGGAGACCCACAGGCTCATTCCTGATGAAGGGCTTTTGCCCGAAAGTCAATTTTCCTGCTCCTCGGATGCTGCCTGACCTGCTGTGCTTTTCCAGCACCGCTCTGATCTTGACTCGGATTGCCAGCATCTGCAGTACCCACTTCTGCCTAGCGCATTCATACAATAACCCCACCATTTCTCTCAAAGACTTCAAAATCACTTTGTTCATTTGAACTGAGTGAGTCATTTTGAGATTTTCATTCTGCTCTTGACTGGTTTCTCCTGTATTATTTTTCAGTCGGATACTGTCATAAAGGAATAATCCATATTTTCTTCTTCCACAGCAAGTAATGCTGGGATCATTGCAGGAGCCTTTTTTGGAGTGCTGTTTGGAATATGTCTGATTATTGCTCTTGTGATTTGCTGCTGCAAGCATCAGAAGAGGGAAGCAGAAAAAGAGGAAGAACCAGCTAATGAGATAAAGTGAGTATAGTGGGTAATAGCTCATCAGGGCCTGGGAGTAAACACCCAAGTCTTCCTCCATCCGTTGGCATAATGTACAAACTCATTATGCAACTCATGGAAGTTTGCAATTGAAGGAGGGCATTAAAAGGACAGCAGACAGTAAATATTAAGACACTATACTTTTAATTGATAAAATTGCAGTTTCACTCTATGGATCTCTACATATTTGTATACACCATAACCCAGTAGATACATCTCCCACAGAGATCACGAATTGCTCATTCATTTATTCATTCGTGCTGAGCAGATTATTTTACTGGGAGGTTGCAGGCACCCATAACTCACTGAATGATTTGTAGCTGTTAATGTCCCGGTGAGAGCACAACATTCACAAAAGATTGACACCACGTTCTTTGCAAAACAAGGTCTGAATTTTCGGGTCATGAGGTGCCTGATGGCATGTCGAGTGTCTGCAGGCAGCAAGATCTCATTTGCCACAGGCTATTTTCCAATTGGTTGCTTGCAGGGCTGTCGTACAATTCGGGATGACATAGGCTGTCAAATCAGAAGGCAGGCAGCACTGCTCCCACCCCCACCCCCCAAACATCGGGAGATGTGATCATGGGTGACCTCTCAGTAGGGTCTCTGGAGCTGTGTCAAGCAAGGTTTAACGGTGAGATCTTGCAGAGAGATCTTGGTGTCAGTATGCATGAATCACAGAGGGTTAGTCTGCTGGTACAGCAAGTAATCGGAGAATCTAATAGAATGTTATGAGAGAATTGAGTGCAAGGTTAGGGAGGGTTTGGTTTACTTAACAGAGCATTGGTAAGCCTGCATCTGGAGTTCTATGTATTGTACAGGGCTTCTGTTGAAGAAAATCTCGAGAGGCAGAACTTGAGCATTGGGAGACAATGAGGTCTACAGATGCTGGAGATCAGAGTTGAGAGTGTATTGCTGGAAAAGCACAAAAGGTCAGGCAGCATCCGAGGAGCAGGAAAATCGATGTTTCGGGCTGGAGCCCTTCATCAGAACTTGAGCATTGACTAGTTTATTACACAATGCATCATGGGGAAACCCATGGGCCTAACAGTGGCTCGGTAGAACTCCGAAGTACAGCAGGAAGTTAGAGTTATATAAGAAACAAGACACAGGCTGAATGTTAATTACAAGGTGTCAGGATGGTCTGTCGAGGTTCCGAGTCAGGGGTCAGCTCTCAGGATCAGTTCTAATTGATGATGCACATTCCACAAGTGGACAAGATTGAAAGTTATCACCTATCATGCTGTTTACAGAGTTCTGTAACAAATGTAGGACAAATATCCTTAACTAGAGGACCTAATTGGCAGTACATTGTGAACTAATTGATGGGGCTAAGCATGTTTGAGCAACTAAGTTGCATGCTCCAGCGAAACATCACAGTGGGGAAACATTGAGCAGGCAAACTGTGGCACCTTGAACAGATAAGCTACACTTTAACATTACCTCCTAGTGAGAGAGGAACTAAGTTATATGCAGGAGGCTGTGAGACAGCCTCTCACAGCTACATGCCAAATATTGTTCTGCTGGGTGAGGGGCCCTTCGGCAAAATGATTCCTTAACCAGGAGGGAAGCCATAGCCAAGAAAATGGCTTCCACGTCTCCGTACCTACAGAAGGATGTTAATGCATTGGAAGCAGTCCAGAAGAGATTCACTATACATATAGGTAAATGTAGAGTAATAGGGTAGGGGAATGGGTCTGGATGGGTGACTTTTCGGAGGGTTGGTGTGGACTTCTTGGGCCAAATGATCTGTTTCCACACTATAGAGATTCTATGATTGAATGGATTGCTTTATGAGGGGAGGCTAGGCCTGTATCCTTTAGAGTTTCAAAGAGTCAGAGGTAATTTTATTGAAACATATAAGATCTTGGGGGTCTTGACTGGGTGGATGTTGAAAGGATATTTCTTCTTGTGAGAGAATCTACAGCTCAGTTTATTGTTTTCAGATAAGGAGGTGCCCATTTAAGATAGAGATGAAACCAAACAGTTTCTCTCTTAGGGTGGTGAGACTTTAGAATTCCTGTGGTTGCAGAGTTTTAAAATATTTTTAATGGAGAATTAGATGGATTTTTGATTACCAAGGGGATGAAAGATTATGAGGGAGTATGCAGGAATGTGATGGTGAGGGTAAAGTCAGATCAGCCAGGATCTTAATGAAAGATAGAACAGGCCAAATGGCCTACTCTTGTTTTTATGTTTATAAGAAAAATAAACAAAAAATAAAAAGATAAAAAATAAAAAGATGAAAGAAAAATTTAGTGAAACTCCACATTTAACCCAGGGTAACCTTATAGAAGTTTATAAAATCATGAGGGGTCTGGGTAAAATGAATGGTAGGTGACTTTTCCCGAAGGTGGGGGATTTCAAGATGAGGGGCATTTTTTAAAGTGAGAGGAGAAATATTTTAAAAAAAATATGCGGGGCAGTCTTTTTTAACACAGAGTGGTTCGTGTGGGGAATAAATTTGGGAGAGGTTGAACAGGCTGGGGCTGCTTTCCCTGGAGCGTCGGAGGCTGAGGGGTCACCTTATAGAAGTTTACAAAATTAAGAGGGGCATGGATAGGATAAATAGACAAAGTCTTTTCCCTGGGGTCAGGGAGTCCAGAACTAGAGGGCATAAGTTTAGGGTGAGAGCGGAAAGATATAAAAGAGACCTAAGGGGTAACTTTTTCACACAGAGGGTGGTAAGTGTATGGAATGAGCTGCCAGAGGAAGTGGTGGACGCTGGTACAATTGCAACATATAAGAGGCATTTGGATGGGTATAGGAATAGGAAGGGTTTGGAGGGAGATGGGCCAGGTGCTGGCAGGTGGGACTAGATTGGGTTGGGATATCTGGTCGGCGTGGACAGGTTAGACTGAAGAGTCTGTTTCCATGCTGTACATCTCTATGACTCTATGACTCTAAGTGGTGGTTGCAGGTACAGTTACAATGTTTAAAAGACATTTGGCTAAGTACACGAATAGGAAATGTTTGGAGGAATATGGGCCAAACATAGATAGATGGGACTAGTTGTATTTGGGTTTATGGTCGGTGTGGACTGGTTGGACTATATGTGTGCCTCTGTGAGTCTCAGGAAATTTGACATGTTCATAAGGACCCTCAGCAACCTCTACAGATGCATCATTGAGAGCATACTGTCCAGGTGCACAACGGCCTGGTATGGCAACTGCTCTGCCCAGGACAGTAAGAAACGACAGAAGGTGGTGTATACAGCCGAAACCATTAAGGAAGCCAATCTTCCATCCATTGACTCCATTTACACGGCTCACTGCCATAGAAAGACTGCCTACATCATCAAAGACCTATCGCACCACATTAATGATCTCATGCAACCTGTTCCATCAGACAGAAGATACAGAAGCCTGAACACATGCACTGGCAGGTTCAGGAACAGCTTCCTTCCCGCTGTTTTTCGACTGATATATAGATTCTCTAGCCTCAAGTAATGATGATCTTGCTAATACTGATCTCCTTAGCACACCATCACCCACTGACAGTGCCTCAATGCCCACTTCCCAGACATCAGTAACATCCTTCACCAGGATTCTTACTGTGGTAGAACTTCTGTCAGTGTGAAGCTACTAAATCACTTCATTTTGGCTGAACCTCAAAGTTAGTATCTGCTATTGAGGGGAATGGTGCTCGCTTCAGTTGAATGCCAGAACGTGTCACTATCTCCAATAGTCAGAGTTAGTCACAAGCTGACCTGAATAGAAGCTGTATGATTGTGGTATATGTTTTGTTGGTTAAATTTACATTCTGACTCACCGATTTTCCCTGAGGAAACTGACTATTTTTACAGTTTATGAGTCATTCAACAAATTTATTTTTCAGTCATTTTTCAACTTCTTGCATGAGTCTTCAGAAGCAATGCCTGATAAATCATGGGAAGGCAAGAAATTCACAGGGTTGGTAGCTGCCTTTACATTAAACATATAATAAATACATCAAATAAAACCTTCCTTCATTTGCATGTTCTAGAATATGGGAACTGCTATCAGGAAGCAGAGGTAATAGCAATAGACCCATGTTATCCTCCTGTCCTTCTCATAGTTCTTGTTGTTATACCGAAAATTGACTGAAAAGATTAGGATTTACAAGTCTTCTGGGGTTGGTTAGAATGAGTCGTGGCCAGGGTCAGAATGGCAGAACAGGCTTGAGGGACTGAATGGCCTTCTATTGCTCGTAATTTACATGTTTGTATGACTTACATCTAATGTTCTACGAATAGAGGTCTTAAATTGTCAATTAAACACATATGAGTGACTAAGAAACTTGTTAAATGTTTCTCATCCCTCATTCCTCTCTCAGATATTTTGTAATCAACCAGTTCAGAGATGTTAGTTCACATTTTGGAGCAGGTGGAACTTGAACCCAGGTCTCCTAGGGACACTACCATTGAGCCACATGAGCCCCCTCTGAATTCTCTCTCACACCTTCCTAACTTACACCTGGGATACATCTGAAATCTCTATAAAACAGCATGGGACCAACATCCTCACCTCAGTGCAATGTCCATCCAAATGTAATTCTTGGTTGACTTTCGTGTATGTGTGTGTGAGAGAAAGGCTTCCAGGACAACCGGAGCAGGATTGGATTTGAAGTACATTCTTGCACATTGTGTTAAAGCTATTTGCTTCACCCTAATTGAAGAATGCCTTCACCTGTAACAGTGTGGCTTTATCATTCCTGTGCCAAGCATTGTTGTTGCTTTTGGGAAGTGGAATGATCAAATATGGGGCCATTGCATAGTGTGTGCCTTCACCCAACAAACTACACTGACATTTCACAAGGGATACTCAGTCATAGAGATGTACGGCACAGAAACAGAACGTGGATCAACTCATCCATGCCGACTAGTTATTCTACAGTAATCTAGTCCCATTTGCCACCATTTGTCCCATATCCCTCTAAACTGTTCGTATTCATATACCCATCCAGATGCCCTTTGAATGTTATAATTGTACCGGCCTCCACCACCTCCACTGACAGCTCATTCCATGCACGCATCACCCTCAGCATGAATAGGTTGCCTATCAGGTTCCCTTTAAAACTATTCCCTCTCACCCTAAACCTATAACCTCTAGTTTTGGACTCTCTGACCCTGGAGAAAACATCTTGACTAGTCACCCTATCCATGCCCCACATGATTTTATAAACTTCTATAAGATCATCCCTCATTGGAAAGCCTTTGCCATTCAACAGTGGGCAGAAGAAAATTAGAAGGCCAGGAGATCAAAGGGGTATACTTCAAGTGTACTATGCTATATGGAATGCATTAGGAGTCGTGATGGCAAAAAATGAATGGAGGTGAATTGTCATATTTGTGGCATGTCATCCTATACTGTAACAAATAATTCCTCTGATTATAATATATTTTCTTTGGTCACAAGCATAAAAGAAAACCTTTCTTTGTTCACAGGGTGGATGCACAAGCACCAATAGGAAATACATGGACTAAGTCTGGGAGTTCTGATATCATCTCCAAAAATGGTACACTGTCATCAGTGAGTAGCACCATGCATGTTTACAAACCATATCCAAGTAAACCACCATCAGATGTTGCTTCGACCATCACTGCAATGGGTGTCAACGGCACAGGAAGTTACAAGCGCCCAAATAATCCCCGAAAATCGGCGGATAACGTTTCCGTAAGAAGCTCACCTGGGAAGTCAGCACCATCTTATGCATCAGTCGTCAATACTCACTACTCTCACTCTCCCCCTGCTTGGCAGAATGGAGTTCAGACACAGGCCCCCAGGCAGGTACCCAGATTATCCTCAATGTCGCCATCAAACCTTACCAGAATGGGGGCCGTGCCAGTCATGGTGCCAGCCCAGAACCAAACAGGATCACTGGTGTAGGAGCAAATTGTTTGTCACCAGGGCACAAGGAAATCCTGTGGTAACTTTGATGACCAAAGACTAGGACTTCAGATGAGAGCAATTTATGGTGAAATATTACAAATCGAGCATTGGCTGTGAACAGTATTTTGAAGTCCCGTCATCAGTTTTTGAATGTTGTTCAGCTAGAAACTCGAGATAACCTGAATTAAGAAATTTAGCCCAAACACTGAATGGATGAGCAGACGACCAGTTCTTTCCAGGTCTATTGGGTGTCGCTCAAACAATACATTTGCTTGACACAAAATCTTTTCTAACTAATTCCAGTTTATCGCAACACTGTGCTTGTAATCTCTACAGCTTCTCTGTCGAAATATCATATGTGTTGAAAAATATAAAACTGCAGTTTTAGGTCTGCCCATACCAACTTGTCACACTCATTATTCTTCAATGAAGAAGATGCAGACCAGTTTCATCCAGTAGAAATGTGACTTCTGGTTTGTGTTACAAAAATTGACAATATACCTTCTCATCTGGTTACTTTTCTTTTGCTCCACATTATTATTTTCCCTGGTTCATACAACAGTCTTCAAAGAAACAAACTCAGGTGATCAACTTCTCGCAATACCTCGCCAAAGTGTTTTCTGCTCTTGGATATGCAAGTAGTCAACCTAGGAGATGAAACCTCCTTTGGTTTGTAATTCCTTGGGTGTAGACGATCAAAGGTTGACATTGACTGATTCAGTGATACACATGGGAGAAACTATTTCATTTGTTGGGAGAATCAAGAACCAAAGGATGAAATTTTAATGTTTGAACCAAGACATTCTGGTCAAAATGAGGAAGCTTTTGTTTTCACCCAGGCTAATGAAAAGTCTGCTGCTCAATTCCCCAAAAGGCTGTGGTGTGGAACTTTCAAGACTCAGGTCAATAGGCTTCCATTAGATCACAGTATCAAGGGGTAAGAAGCTAAACTGAGGAACAGATTAACCATGAACAAATTGAATAGCAGAGCAGACTTGATGGGCTGAATGGCCTCTTGCCATTCCTTTGTTTGATAGTTTTCTATCTATCTATGGTAATCAGTGTTCCTAAATTCTGGTAGCTCCCAACAGAAACAAATGTGAGTTGATGGAACTTGTTGCAAGGGAACGGGGAGATCCTACTTTTATCTTTCCAAGGTTTCTAAATGACTTGATTCCAAAATTTCCTGTCCATGGTTCTTTTTGCATTTATTTTATTTGTGATTCTGTATTCTGACGAGTGCATTTCTTTTCCTTTCTTGTTTTCCCTTTATCTTTGTAAATTGTTATATGAGGTCTTATAGTAATCATTATAGCAGCATGTTTCCTGTCACTGTGAAGAAGGAAATGAAGTAATAAAAGAAAGGAATTGGTAAAACTCTGTCAGAGAGGCCCCAAAATGACTTTTTCCTGACGAAAGACATAGAAGAAATTAAAATGGAAGTGGGGGGGGGGAGGTGGGGGAGGTGTACAAAGTTGCAGCATTGGATAGACTGAGTTGTTCATTATAACATTCATTGAAGTTGTAGACAACATAGAGTTCAAACAATGCCAACACACCCAGTCTGACGCTAGTATGAATAAATAGGCAGAATGAAACCAGTGCAGGACTCACAAACACATTTTTAGAAGATTGTTAATGGAGATGACTATTTGTATATTGTGAGTGCTTGTTGCTGTCCTGCAATACCTCATATATACAGTACTATTGTGACTAGCTGAGGGTGGGTGAAGTGGCTCCCCTCTTTTAAACATTCTTTCTAGCATCTGACTATACCTCTATTCAATTGAATTGTAGTTAAATAATGTCTGCAGTAGTAGTAAAAAAATTGCAAAGTTTCCTTGAGTTTAAAGCAAATCAAGTTTATTTTCTGTCAATCCTGAGAAAAATAATAAATTCATGACATCAAACATATGTGCTGTTGTTTCAGCCCTCACCCATGTGCACTAATATATACACAAACAAACATTCTCCATAAACACACACACACCCTTATACACACAAACTACAACACACACTCCAACCCTCTAACACATCAAATATGTGAATACACAGTTTAGAGTATTTTTGATGTTGTCCATGTACAAGGTTTTAACTTGAGGCTGTGATTGTTTAATTGTTGTTTTAGGTCATCAACAGTAACAAATGTTGCAGTTATCCTTTGAGTTCTCAATGTTCTTATGTTTCTTTTTAACATGTATTGTCACTGAGCATTTTTTTTAAAAGAGAGATAGAGAGAGAGAGAGATAGAAAGAGAGAGAAAAGGTTCCCTGACCTTTCAGTTATGCATCTTTAATACCCTGTGCCAAAAGCAGCTTCTTGAAATATCAGCTTGTGTGTGTATTTCCATGTCTGAGATCATTGTCTCCAATGATAATTGCAGGTGGTGCTTTCATTTCTTCATATGTAAACATTCTCAAAGATATAACTCAAAGTAAGAGATGAAGATCTTTTACTTTGTTTGGGGATGGGCTGGCTGGTAGATTGTATTGCCTTTGGATAAAATATTAATTTCAGATTGGCTGTCTGTTGTCTAATTCACATTGAAATTTGGCCACTTCTGGTCAGGTGATGCCTGTAGCCATTTCAGGTCAGTGAATTTGGTTCATTTATCTAAAACCCTTTCAATCCGTGAAAGTCCCTCATACTAAGTCAGCAATGAACTTCGAAACTCAAATTGTATATCATTGTGACAATATTCTCATACAAAAGACATACCAGAAGGATGTGAATATACAGGATGGCTCTTCATTCCATTAAATTTGCTCCTTTCAGAACATCTTTCCACTGGACTTGCTTGAATGAGTTCAGTTCTGAACCCAAGCATTTGTCGTAATGACCATATTCTTGCTGTTGCTCATCTATTTCATAATGAAATTCTTACAGAATCTGCAGGAAAGATTCCATAAGAGCCTTGTACAAATGGTGCCATTGCTTCCTGTTGTTGAATCCACTGTTGTTTTCCTTCTCTGAAAGGGACAAATCATTTTGACAGATTCAAGAAAAGGGCATATCTGATAATAAATTAATTAAACCGTCAATACCTTATAACAACTTAATCAATCAATGTACTGTCCTTTTTAGGCTGGAGTTATCCATGCAGACATCTGGGCTTTATCCTATTGAATAATTGATTTATTTAAATTTACTATGTAAATAATATCCTAAAAGTCCTATGTAACTTTTTAGCTCTCTATCCCCAACCACCTTCTGACCAGGTTAATGGGTAACTGGAGAAGACTCCTGGAGGATTTTGATATTTTAGCAGTAGGGCTGTTTCTAAATGAATGGCTTGAAGTGACCCATCATTGTGCGATTTGAGGTGTAAAATATTGTTAATGGACTAACATGACTATCTATCAGTCAGAATTGACCATGAACATGAAGCAAATGTGGCCCCAACCTTACACCCTATAAAAGACATGGACATTGTAGTAGCATGTGCCAATATCAAAAGAAGCATAAACATTTGGAAATAACCACTGATCATTCTACTCTTCATTTCGGAGAGAAAACCTTCATTCTAACTGGAGTAGTTGGTGTACAACTGTCCTCTATTTACGAGCACATAGAGCGTTTCTATTTCAATTGCTGTTATGAAACTTCTGACATGCATATTGATCTTGAAATCAATAAATATTTGAGCCCGAGCTGAACAATGGTTTAAAAAGCTCATGCTTTAATGTCTGAGAATTGTGATTATAGGATCATTTCACAATTCTGTTTTACTCTATTGCCTTTATAATCTTAATCGTCTTCAAAATGATAACCTTTTTGCCTGCACCAAAATGAACCTTACAGTTTCATCAAGGGAGAGTTTATTGATCTATTCCTGTACCGTCTCACAGTACAGCAGAGAAGGAAATTTAAACAAGCATGCTCACTTTGACAGAGAGTTTGCTTTTCATTTGCTGATGAAAAACATTGAAGTCAATGGAAAGGGGCTTTAATAGGCCGTCGACCTATAGCTGATGGAATAATGTTATAGCAAGCTCCATTCTGCCCTCTCAGCTGAATGTAAACAATTCCATGGTCATTATTTCGAAGAAGAGTGGGGGAGTTCTAGTCAATATTTATCACTCATCACCAAACAGATGATCTGGTCATCGCTGTTTGTAGGAGTGTATCATACACAAATTGACTGCCTCTTTTCCTGCATTCCAACAGTCATTACATTTCAAAGGGCCTTTATTCACTGTAAGGCGCATTAGAACATCTTGAGATCATGAAAGGTGATATATAAATGTTGGATTTTCTTGGTGGTGGCAGGGAATGATCTATCTCGTTGTTGTTGGATTTAAGATTTTGAATTTATACTTATAAACAAAAGCAAGACATTATGGGTTAGAGATTAGTCAGAAACTAATGTTTAGGAATCAATCACATCAGCTGCTTTTGAACTTGGAATATCTAGGTGGCTTTTGTATTTATCAACAAATACTGATGTGAGGGAACTATTAAGCAGCTTGTGAGCCGAGTTGCATCTTTGCATGCATTGTCATTGGTATAACAACTTCTTGAAATTGAGCACGTAAGGTTCTATTATAAATATCCAGATGACATGAGAAGCCTGAATATCAAGTTTCTTTGAAGATAGTTGTTATAGATCTTTTAAACTCAAGCTTTCCGTCATGATGCTGCTTTTTGAATTAAAAGCCGTATTTTCTAAATTGCTTATTACTTTGCTTATTGATACATTTTATATCCAATAGAACAACCAAGAGGTTAGAACACCTCAAGGATTTGGGCTCCCTCAGCAATTTGCTGTTTTCAATTCTGGTTGCATAATATCGAAGCTTTTCATCTTGCATTCATCAGGACAATTCATCAATTTAAGGGGAAAACTGATGTTCAGTCTGTTTGAGAAGAGAGTGGTAATTACTTGACAAGTAGACTATGATTGGTAGACCACGGAGAATGCACCAGCTTGAGATGATTCACAGTTAACTGCCAGGATTTATCTAAATTTTAAACCAGGCAGGTTGACTTGAGAAGTGACCCAGTAAATGGCTTGTTCATTTTCATGACAAGCCTCTTTTATGCTTTATCTATTATAATGGTCATAGGTGTAGTAGTCTCAGTGCAGTTCTGATGACTGGTGGATCTATTGTGCTGAGAATGCATAGAAAATAGAATCATATCTGCTTATGTTCTGTTTTGGGGGGTCAGGAAAAAAGAAAAAGGTGACTGTTTAGGCCACTCTAGACCGATGGAACAATCGAAACATGAGAGATTGAACTAAGTTTTTGTCATGTTCTTACATGGAATGTGGGCATTGCTGGCTAGGTAGGAATATGTTATTCATCCCTAATTATATTTGGAAAGGTGGTGGTGAGCTGCCTTCTTGAATTGTTGCAGTCCGTATTGTATGCGTACATCCTCAGGGCTGTTACAAAGGATGTTTGAAGATTTTGGTTCAGCAACACTGATGCAATTCCAAGTAAGGATGGTGTATGCTTTGGAGGGGAACTTACAGGTGACAGTGTCATCATATATCGGCTGTCCTTGACCTTCCAGTTGATAGAGGTCATGGGCTTGGAAATTGCTGTCAAAGTGTGAATTTGTAATAAACCTCTGGAATCCAACATTGCAAAATTAGAGGAGATTTAGCTTTGGCTGTGAAGGTAACCAATGGTTTCAATATCTGTTTAGGAAATGTTATGCTATAGGTCACATTGGGTTAGCCCAAGAGTATCTTGGTTTGAGTTTGGAGAGTCCACTTGCTGAATTGGAATCTCACCTGTTTCAGTGTACAAAGTACAAGGACGGCTAAAGACTATCAAAACTACTCCATCCAGGTATAAAATCAGAGAAGAATACAACACAGAAGGAGTCAATTCAGCCCATTGCGCCCATGTTGGTTCTTTGACTATGCCATCCAGTTATTCTTATCTCCCTATTGTTTCCCATTGCCCTGAAACTTTCACCCTTTCAAGATTGTATTTGATTGTTTTCCTAACTTGCTGTGTAAAAGAAGCTTCATCTTACATTGGCTAATAAAAAACAGACAATTACCTGAATCCTGTGTCCTTTGGTCACTAACGTTTCTGTTATAGAAAACAATTTCACTTTTTTTCCTCTTTGAAATCCAATGTGATCTGAATATCTCTGTTAAATTTCCCCTTAACCTTTTGTACTCCAAGGAGATCAATGCCAGTTTCTTCACTCTGTTTACACCGCTGAACAATTGATCTAATATTCCGAGGCAGGTATTCTCCTGCAACAGGTTAAAAACCTTGAGGGAAATTTAAGAGAAATAACATTGGAACGTTCTCCTTTGAGTTCATAAAACAGTCAAAGAAATTGCATAGAATGGCAGTGCAATAGATTTCTGGCTTCACCCTTGTAACACTTCCTTTACAACTTTTAGAATTGCTAATTGAGCACTGATGCACAAGAATCTCATAAAGTGGAAACATGCACTCTAAACCCACATTTATAAAATAAGTCCTCTGATGTTTCCCTTCCTTCAGATGAAAACTCATTGAATGATAACTAAATGCATTCTCTTTCTGAAATATGGAAGAGTTGATTTTGCATACGTATGTTTTTGTGGTGTTGGGTTTCAACTTGAGAAATGACCATGCAGTGTGCTCATATGTTCGCTTTAGACAGCAAGTAGGCAAGGGTTCAATCTGAAAAATACACGTGCTGCCTTCAAGCAAAAGACCGTTGCTTATGTCATCAGGTTAGATTTGGGTTAGCAGGTGCTGCATTACTTAAAGATAAAGTTTCACTTTGTGTGCCATTTTCAGATGAGGGAAAAGTGACTGATGGAAGCTGTCATTGACGGCTCTTCCTCATAGTTCACTTTGGGTCTGTCTGAATGACTTGGCTGCAGAATTCCTTACAGCCTCAGTGCAAATATGGACAACAGAGCTGAACCAGAGGCGAGGTTGCCGAGAGTGACTGCCGTTGACATCAAGGAAACATTGAGCAAATGGGGCATCTAAGAGTTCTAGAAGACTTGAAGTCAATGGGAATCAGGGGAAAAAACTTACTGTTGCTTAGACTCATATTTAAAACAAAGAAAGGTGGTTGATTGTTCCAGACCAATCATCTTAACACAAGGACATCACAGCAAGAGTTCCTCAGGGTAGCGTTCTAGATCTGCTCATCTTCCGCCATGTCACCTTCCCTCCATTCTACGATCAGATCTGGGAATGTTTACTGATCATTGCACAGTGATCTATACCATTCTTGACTCCTCAAGAAATAAAACATTCTGTGCCTATATTCAGCAAGACTGAAGGCTTTGACAGATAATTGGCAAGTAACAATTGCCAAGGACATCCTCACTATCAACTGTTTTTGACTCACCATTGACCAGAAATTGAAATAGACCAACTGTAGCTAAAAGAGATTGGGGAATCTGCAGTGAGTAACAATCTTCCTGACTCCCCCAAATTCTTTGTACCATCTGTAAGGCACAAGTCAGGAGTATGATAGAGTACTCTGCAGTTGCCTGGATTAGTGCAGGTCTAATTGTCAAAACATTCAACAACATCCAGAGTAAAGCAGCTGACTGCAATCTTATCCACTACCTTCAACATTCACTCCCTCTATCAATAACACCCAGTAACAATTGTGTGCCCCATCTACAAGATGCACTGCAGTAATTCATCAATGCTTCTTTGACAACACCTTTCCAACATACAACTGCTTCCAATAAGGAGGACAAGGTCAGCAGATACATTGGAACACCGCCATCTGCAAATTTACTTCAAAGCCACTCACCATCCTGACTTGGAAATATGTCATTGTTCCTTCAGTGTCTCTATGTCAAACCCCTGCAGCCCCCTCCCTAACGTTATTGGGGGTATACCAATGGCAAATGGAGCCCAGATGTTCAAGAAGGCGGCTCACCACCACTTTCATGAGGGCAACTAGGAATGGCCAATAAATGCTGGCTTAGCCAGCCGCACCTACATCCCAAGACTGAATAATGAAACTCTCTCCCTGTGTGATGACTCCTCCTGTTTCTAGTTGCACCCCACCATCTGCAAGAGCGAGAGAGAACAAAGTGTGGCAATGAATTCTGTGAAGGTTGTTTGGGTAGCGTATCTAAAATGGAATGTGTGTGAGAGAGATGTGGAATGTTTGCAACTGTGTTAGTTGATCTTACAGCCATGTTTAATCATTGTCCCACTCTGTTTATATAGCCTCATGTTGGATTTTGTTACATATGATAAGGATGGATTTTATGTATTGCCATTTACAATGAATTTGATAAATTTTATGCCTATTTTTAACCTTTTTTTGTACACAATAGTTTATCGATATTTGTATTCAATGGAAAAGTTATAAGTCTGACTGAAGTCATCCATGTGAAGTGGATGGTCCTAGGTCTTGTGTTGTTTTACTATTCCTGCATGCATCTGCTGAAATGGACAAGAATGTTGTTTTTTAAAAATAAAGTTTATCAGATTCCTAAACATGCCATAAATTATTTGTTCAGTTCTGTATTGCACTGATTGAACTAATACCTTATTTGATTGTTATTGATTAAACTTCCCAACAACCTTCTTTAGCTGTATGAAGTTGAACCATGTATTTTATAAACTGTCACCTGCATTTTTATTCTCACAGCCCAGTATCCCTTCCCAATGTGCTTCCTCATGAACATAACCAATGTTGGTCCTATGAAATTACTACAAAGGCAGATCATTTCTCCAGACTAAATTGCATCTCAAAACAAAGGCAAGCATTAAAGAGAGCAGTTGACCAAGTCTGGATGGACAACAGTGTTGCTCCACCTTCCTGTAATATTCAGAGCCAAAATTTGTAGCCACCAAACCTTCAGTCTGCCACATTGTCATTAACAAGGGAGGAAGCTCCACTTTGAGCCCTAGCTATTTACAAAAAAAAAAGGTGAAACCACAGACACTAATTATTATTTTTGTTCTAAGAATCTCCACTGAAAATATAATTGTAGGCCTTTTACACACCGTGATTGGGTGGTGACAGTGTTTTATTCGGTAGTTTTCCAACAAATCAATAAGCCAGAAAATGACTGGGTGCTAATGTTAAGTGTTATATCTTTCACTCACCGCAGTTAACGATCAGGATACTGTAACAAATCCACCTATCTGTGTTTCTTTAGATCAGGCAATTTATTTATTTATAAATTATTTGTGCTTGAAATATAATATCCCTATCTAATCTAAAGACATTAAGAATTAAGCACATAGTGTGGCAATGGACTCACAATTAGATGAGACCAGGTTGGGGATGGAAACCCTGATTGAGAAATATGAGTGGTCACTTTGTTAGGTGCCCACAAATCAATTTATTAAATTTCACTTTCTAATGTTCAATAGTGTAACTTTAACTTATTGGGGGTTATCTCAAGCTATCTCACCAAGTCGTGTTGCATATATCTGATTCCATCAATTTTCCAGCAAATGGTCTAGAATATAATTACCTTCATTATCGCTGGTGGGAGTCACAAGTTGAAATGAGAACACAACTGATAATTAAGTGAGCTACTGCCTCTTCTATCCCATAAATAATGAATAAAATTGGTTAGTTAATTGACACAGAAAGCAATAAGGACATTTTGGGTATAGGAAACATGACAAATTTAGTACTGTCTTTATTTGTACTGTTCTGTTCCATTAAAGTGACACTTAATTTGAAAGATTTACGGGCATTTGAGAGAATTAGGGATCCATTCAAGCCTACCAGACCCAAGAGGATCTGCGACAGCGATTTCACCCACCGAACCCACAAGTCTCTGCATCACCAGAGCAATGGCTTTGAGAAGCAATTAATAATATTAGGGACATTGCCTGGACCAAGTAAAAATGAACATAAAAAAAATGAGCAGCTCCCAGGGAAATCACAAGGGACAGCGATGTAGTCAAACTCTGTAAATATTGTCAAATCTGATGGTTTTAGGAATGAGGTGGTTCTGATTCCACTGTAGCTGTAGATAATGGAATCCCTGCAGTATGAAAGCAGGCCATTCAGCCTGTCAAATCCAAACTGCCTCTCTGAAGAGCATTCCACCCAGACCAACCCCCATCTCTGTAACTTTGCATTTCCCACTGAACCTACACACCCCTGAACACTACGGGCAATTTGGCATGGCCAGTCTACCTGACCTGCGCATCTTTGGACAGTGGGAGAAAACTGGAGCACCCGGAGGAAACCTGCGCAGACATGGGGAGAATGTGCAAACTCCATACAGACAGTCGCCCGAGGCTGGAATCAAATCCGGGTCCTTAACACTGTGAGACAGCAGTGCTAGCCACCCAATCTCCCTGAGTTTTTCAGGGTAAATAAACTATGTACTGACTCAATTAGACTAGGTAGCTAGTTTGCGGGTGCAATAATTAGTAAATGTCAGTGCTACATCTGATTTCAACATTTTTCAGAGGGGGAGAGAGAATAAAGCGAGGATTCTTGCACCAGTCTGTGGAGCTCTGCTTAGGTGGATTTTTGGTGGGAATAGGATTGATCCTAGTTTTTGTCATCTTAAAATTAAATAATTAAAATCACAGTATTAAGGCTGAATCAGCAGTGAAAAACAGAGAAAAAGTAAAGCAATATATTTATTGATATGACATTGTTCACAACATAGGAACAAAATTTGTTTCGGAAACAGAAGGAGGAGAGAGTATAGGAAACGTTTTTTTTCAGACTGAAGGGAGGTATACAGTTACATTTCTCATGTGTTAGTGAGGAGACATCACTCCTTTTAATAGAAATGGCCTGGCCTTTGGTGTAAGCATAAATTCAAAGTCTGCAGATGACACCAAGCTTGGAATTGTAGAAGTGAGCAAGATAATTACAGATCTAAAGAAGATATAGGCAGATGAAATGAGCAAACTCAATGAGGAAGTAAAACACGATGCAGTTTGTTGGGTAAATTATAAAATGAATATTAACTAATATTGACGACCTTAGTGAAGAGATAGAGACCTTGATGTGGGTATATACAAAGGTTTGAGGTTGGTTGAACAACTCAAATGGTGGTAAAAGCAATATGGGATACTTGGCTCTGTAAATAGATGATTAGAATGCAGTAAGGTAATGCAATGCCTCGATAAATTCCTAGTTAGTTCTGGGGTGAACTACTTTCTGTGCTATGTTCCACACTTTAGGAGAAAGTTACGTGAAGGTCTTTGACAGCGTGCAAAAGAGATAAACTAGGATGGTACCAAAAATGAGAAGCTTTAGTTCTGTGGAGAAGCTGAAGTCATTCTCATTAGATCAAGGATGTTTAAGAGGAGATTTTATGGTGGTATTCAAAATCATGACTGATTTTGCTAGAGTAAATAATGAAAATCTTTTTTCCAGTCAGGAAGCAGAGAATTTAAGGGATTGGCAAAAGAAATTAAGGTAACATGAAGATATATTGCTTACACAGTGAGATGTTGTAAAGTGGAATGTGCTTTGTGAAAGCTTGGAAGCAGATTCAATAATATTCAAAGGTTAATTTGATAAATTCTTAAAGGAAAATAACTTACAGGTTATGAGGAAGGAAAAGAGGAGTGTGCCTAATTGAATACTTCTACCCCAGAGTCCATGCAGACACAGTGCAGTCAATGGCCATTTATGTGTTGTATTGAACAATACTTTAATGGTAACTTCAAGATGTTATAAAGTGTTTTACGGCCAGTGAAAGATTGTGGAATGTAATCACCGCCAGGCTTTATTGTGAAACAAATATTTGGGTTGAATTTTTCACGGAATTACAATTTCAGAACAGGATGCAAGAGGGCCAGGTAAGTGATGCAGTGTTTAAAATAAGGCGTGGTGTGTGAGAGATCTAGTGTTCAATTGGGGTCCAGTGACAGTCCAGGGAAGGTGGCTGTCAGATCCCAGAATGAGGTTAGTGTGGACTCATACTGAGTCCGGAGCAGTGGAAGGGATGGCTGGGGAGCTAGGGTAGTGAGTTGGGAATGTTGTAAGATGAGATGCGTGGCTCTGAGTGGAGGTGTTAGATATGGCTGCAGCCAGGGATGAACTGGCGTGATGTTAGTTCAGGATCAGGAGGATTTAAGTAGTCTGGTGGAAGTGCCAGTAGGGGTGTGTGTGTGTGTTAAGTATGAGGTCAGTTGAACGGTTACTCAGGAATTAGACTATATATTTAATTGTTTAACTTTTCTTCTAAGTAATTCCTTGTTTTGCTGCAGTGGAACCCTCCCAATTGTTCCAACTTAAATGGATACTTCCAGGGGTTTCAGTGTAGGGGCATTGGCCAGTGAGATCTTCAATTTCCGAAGCAATTCCTTCAGAGCCCGCTGTGATGTGGATTCTTCAAGGACCCCATTCTCAACTCCCACCTACTCTGAAGTAACTACTATCTGGCGAATAGAAAACGTGGGCCTAGATTACAAACTGTGTCTAAGATCCTTTAAAACTTAGTAGATAACCATGCCCTGGTTATGGGCTCCGTCTCAGCGGTCAAGAGCTGGTTGGCTATTTTTGATCTGCGAGAGTGTTCATTGCTGATCCTGGTGACCAATTTGAGAAATCAAAAGCAAAGTGACAATGAAAACAACCAGAATTATACAAAGAATTTAAATTCAGAATGAAAGCATGGAGAACAGAATGAAAGCATTAATTGATATGTGCATCAAACTTTGTTTTAACCGGCACCTTATGAACCAGCACCCTTGATAAACTGGTAAAAATTATACACCTCAAATATTGCTAAGTTTACTATATTATTCTGTCCAATTTTTAAAGTTTCTTAAAATTTATTTACCTCAATGTAATATAATTGTTGTTCAATTGAATGCCACATGAAATATCAACAGTTGATTTGATTTGAAGACAATTTCTTTTAAAATGCCATGATGACTGAGTAGTCTGTTGAGGATGTGAGTGAGAAGTCAATACATTTAATTTAAGACAAAGTTGCATTACTATTTGAGTGATTCATGCTGTAAATAAGGTATAACAGTGATGTGTATACCCCCTTCTATTAATTAGTGTGTGCTTTTACATTGATTATGTGGACTTCTTGATAATCCGGAATATTTGATCAACCCATATACCCCCTCGCCCCACGGATGCCTGTTAATAAAAGGTTTGCTGTTTTTTTGTATTTCTGACCGTGAGCTCATGGAGTGAATACTGGTGAGTGCAGATGACAAGTGCGCAGCTTGAGAGCTGAGTGTCGCCATTTTGTCTGTGCCAGTTTATTGAACTTGTTTGCTTGTTAGTTGTCTATTGACGCAAAGAGTGGAATGGAGAAATTCTCTCTTGAAATTCTGATCTTTATCCACCAGAGGGAGCCTCTACAATATAGAAACACTTCAAGCCATTCATAGAAACACAGAGAAACCAAGAGAACTGTGAATGCTGGAAATCAGAAACAAAAAGAGAAATTGCTAGAAAAGCTCAGTAGTTTTGGCAGCATCTCTGGAGAGAAGTCAGAGTTAAATGCAAAGTGTTGCATTTCTTAATACTAGGGAGTCCACATGAGCTTATTGGTAAGGTTCACTAATGTCCTTCAAGGTGGGAATCTGTCATACTTACCTGGTCCGGCCTACGTATGGTCGACTCTTAACTGCCATTTCGGAGCCAGTGACCCTTGCTCAGAACACACAGAATTACATAGGGTCCACAACACAGACAGAAAGAACCAGCTGCATATGCAATTTCACCCAGCCTTTCCCAAGTTACCTTATCACCAGCACCTGGAATTCCTTCTTCCCTCAGTTGCTTATCTGACTTCCTTTCAAATGTATCTGTGAGTTAAGCTGTTGATGAGATGTGCCGAAAAATTGTCCATATTGCCATGGGCCCGAACTTTGGTACAGACCACGTACGTCATGATTTAGAAAACAAAACAATCGCTTTTGAAAATAAAGTCAACATTAACCAGATCATTAATCATCCTCACCCATCATTTCTTTGCAAAGGAGATTTTCATTGCAGTTGATTGCATGATTTTGAATCCTTGGAGCACGCCACACACAGCCTGGCCTGAACCGCAGTATAATATTCCAGAAACACAATGTGATATTTTCAGCCAACGGAAAAGCGATGGTTAGTTTTTGTTCAGAATTGGCTCATATAATAAGACAGAGTTTTGTACAAGAGCTGTGTTTTTTTTCTAAACCCTGCTGTTTATGATCAATGATATGCATTTGTTAGGTGTTTATCCATTTTGTGTGGCTAAATGTTCCAGGAAGCTTCTCTAGGCAGACTGATAACTCCATTTCAGACAGTGCAATCATCAACAGAGTATCATAAAATTCCTACAGAAAGAGACCATTTGATCCATCAAGTCTGCATCAACCCACCAAATAGCATCACACCCCCATCCACCCCATCCCTATAGCCCCAATTTACCTATAGTATCCATCTAGCTGCATACTATAGGCCAATTTTGCATGGCCAGTCCAGCTAAGCTGTGCACCTTTGTATTGTGGGAGGAAACAGGAGCACATAAGGGAGACCCACACAATCTCCCAAGGCTGGAATCAATCCAGGTCCCTGGTATTGCGAGGCAGCAGAGCTTGCCACACCATATCTTTATCAAGTATCCTTAATGTAATATGAGATTTAAACACATGGATAGCCCAAAGATCAAGAAATAACTATTCATTATTTCACAGGCATTAACTCTCAGCAAATATGGAGAGAAATTAAGGTTAAACTAGGTGGAATTAAGCCTGTAGTTTATATCTCATTGATGAAATCCTTTGTCTGTCTCAGCCTCTCTTGATGAGGCCTCTTCTTGGCAAAGACATCCTTTTCTCCAGAGGGTCCTTCTCAACTGCTCGAGCTCTCATGCTCAGTGTCCACCCTCAGCCCCCGACCCACTACTGAAGACCTGTTACATTAAGATACTCAGGGGAGGGAGTCTACACTAGCTTATTGGTAAGGTTCACTAATGTCCTTTAGGGAGGGAAACTGTTATCCTTACCTGGTTCTGCTTACACGTGGTTGACTCTTAATTGCTGTCTAAGCGATTAGGGATCGGCAATAAATGCTGGCCTAGTCAGTGATACCCTGATCCCATGACTGAATAAAAAAACCAAAAAGTTTGCAATGTGGAGTGAGGCCAACAACAGGGTTTAATTTCTTGAGGTCATCCTGAGACATGCTGACTCTCAGGTTAAACTCATGACCAATTGTCACTCTGTACTGAGAGAGCAGCCCTATGATCTTCTGGAACTGTGGTGACTACTATTGATGAGATTCAACAGAAAGAAACCACTGGAGAACTATGAAACAGAGGTCTATAGCCTTAAGTTAGGTGTGCAATGGCACCCAATACAAGGGTTTAGACAGTAAGCAACTGAAAGGCAAGACAGATAGTTCTTGGGGAGAAGTGTAAAATGATCCTCTTAATAATGGAATAACAGGAAGTAGATGCTGGGAACAGGACAGAGGAATGAAACAGACAGATTGTTGTGAGGAATTGAGAAAATGGAAGGGAATCCTCTCAAGGTAAAGCAGGAGAGAGAAGGGTCCTTTGTTGATTGTTCAGGTGAACATCTGTATGAGACAAAGAAAATGGAAGAGACAGGATTGCGTTAATATTGAGAAATGCAACACTTTGCATTTAACATCCAGTGTAAGGGAGAGGGGGAAATAAAAGAGAGAGAGAGAGATTGAAAGAAGACACATAGAGTGGGAGAGAGAGAGAGAGATACCATATTGTTTGAATAGATTGGAGAAGCAACATTGAACAGAAAGTCCTGCCCTTGCATGTACCTTCCTTTATAAATGAAAACAATCATTCAGAATCTAAACAGGGTTTTTTAGAAGGTGGAATGTGGGACCTTCTATTGGGTAATCCTAAACTCAACCAATAACACTGTAATTTGCAAAGTGATTCACCCATTTAAGTATTGAAAGCAGTTTCGATCAATAACACTATCGCTGTTTACCATGATTAATTATGCCTGATACACCATAGCTGTAACATGTTAAACCATAGCCAGATATTTGGTTTATTATTTGCCAATTGTATATAATATTTTAAAATGCTTCTAATAATTCCAATTCAGATTTCCTTTGGAATCTCTTAAAATGATTAACAGAGACTTTCAAGTTTGGAGATTGCTGAATGAGTAACTCGCCGTACCATTAGTTCAATTCTGTTTGATTACTGTGTCAGACCGATGAAAACATTTCGTAAAATATTTGCTCAGGGCCTGGGAGAGATAAAGCCTTTTGTCACGATGCAAATCACTTTCATTTCTTTGACTCCATTTGACGGTGAACAGGAGAGGTCTGAGACTAAAACTGATCAAGCCATCCCTCGGCATGCTGTGGAAATGTATTCAGATCCTTCTGCTCACTCTGTGTTTCGGTGAGTCGCTTTTGGTAATTCGTGGACAGACTAATGTCATTTCCAACCACAAGGTCGTAGTGATGTTGATAGCAGAAGCTGAGTTGAAGGGTCACAAATCGCTCTCGATTTTCAAATTCCACACAGGGAGAAAGGGTGTTGTTTCTTTTCTCCTGCTTTCCAATTCTAGTGACAGTAGAAACATGAATGTGCAAAGGGAATGTTGTTGTGTTTACAGTATTGCTGACACATAATATTCAATTTGGGAGGCTGGTCTGCCATGTTTACAAGTGTTTGATGTCTCACTTCGGAAAGAATGAGATGCCTGGTGCTGTTACTATTGCCTGTGCCTAGGGTTTGGAAAGTTTTCTGACCTCCATTTTATTCAGGCCGCGTGTCAATTAATTACAAATTTATTCTGAGGGAGGTGAAGCTCTGAGGCAGCAGCATTTTCTTAAAAATGAATCTTTCCCCGTTTGGGGCTGATCAGTAGAGAAGTTGGATGTAGAAGGCCTTTCGACCTGTTGGAAATCACATTTCTAGGAGAGCAACATAATCAATTCCTCAGTCCAGCTTCAAAGGATCCAATGTCTTGGCTTCAAATGATCTTCTTGTTCACTTTTCAGCTGCTGAGATCAGTTTTGTGTGCAGAAAGGTGACTTGATGTCTGCCCTAACTGAATAGAAATAAAAACATAGAAAATAGGAAGAGGGATAGGCCATTTGGCCCCTCACAATTTTATGACTGATTGTTTAACTCCTGTTCCTGCTGTCACTCCATAAACTTTGATCCCTTTAGCCATAAAAACAATATCTAACTCCATCTTCAATCTCTGTTATCTTGGCATATGTGAAAGTCGGATATGGTTTTACTTTCTTTATCCTGTTAAATGTGGATGAAGTCCCATCTGAGCTATTTTCTTTCTTTGAGATTTAAGTTAGAAGACAGTTGCTATAGTTACGGATGGTAATTGCTGGTGATGCGATGGGTTGCTCCAAAGTTTAGTTTTAAAATGTTGGCAGATTCTACCAATAATTTACCTCATATATTTAGTATTTCATTTGCGTGACACAACACGTAGATCACATTCATCAGCTATAATCACTTAGTTTGTTCTATGATGGGTAAATATGGTTGAATATCATATGGGTTTATTAATCTTGCAGTTTTATTTTGTCCGTGTGCTCTTTTGATATTGCCAGCTTAAGAAGGCATTAACATCTGTGTAACATCACTGTGTTATGGCAATTTAGATGGACCACTGATGTCTGAATCTGTGTTCATCGCAATCATGAATGCAGCAACTCCGGCAGTTGAGTTCAGTTTCAATTACCTAAATAGGTGGCGTTGCCATGGGATCCCCTCTAGGCCCAGCTCTTAGTTGGTTATCAGGAGAAGTGCATCTTTGATGGAAAAGGCCACTAATTTCCTATAGGTTGCTTATTTCTGATATATTAACACTTGTAGAGTCATAGAGTCATAGAGATCTACAGCTCAGAAACAGGTGCTTCGGTCCAACTCGTCCATGCTGACCAGGTATCCCAACCCAATCTAGTCCCATTTGCACCCGGCTCATATCCCTCCAAACCCTTCCTATTCATATATCTATCCAGATGCCTTTTAAATGTTGCACCAGCCTCCACCACTTCCTCTGGTAGCTTATTCCATATACGTACTACCCTCTGTGTTAAAAGGTTGCCCCTTAGGGCTCTTTTATATCTTTTCCCTCTCACCCTAAACCTATGCCCTCTAGTTCTGAACTCCCCAACTCCAGGGAAGAGACTGTTTCTATTTACCCTATCCATACCCCTCATGATTTTATAAACCTCGATAAGGTCACCCCCTCAGCCTCTGACGCTCCAGGGAAAATAGCCCCAGCCTACTCAGCCTCTCCCTGTAACTCAAATCCTCCAACCCTGGCAACATCCTTGTAAGTTTCACAACATTTTTCCAATAGGATGGAGGCCACAATTGCACGCAATATTCGAACAGTGGCCTAACCAATGTCCTGTACAGCCACAACATGACCTCCCAACTCCTGTACTCAATACTCCGACCAATAAAGGAAAGCATACCGAACACCTTTTTAACTGTCACTCTTTTTCAATACTTCAGTCTGTAACCACATTAAAGAGCTTCTTTGCACAATTCAATAACCTTCATCCTGCACTCAATGTTATCAGTGAAATGGAGCAATCAAATCAGCTCCCTGTCCTGAATGTATAGGTTGAGCAAAAATAGTCACTCATTAGATGACTGGTGTTGCTTTATCTTGAGGATCAACACACCTCAGGGAGGGCTGAGAAGGAGACACTTTCATAATACCCTCAGCCAGTGCAGGAATTAAACCCAAGCTGTCACATCACTCTGCAGTGGAGACCAGCCAACTGAGCTACCCAGTCCCATGCTAAGCCCCCGTCCACTGAAAGTCTATGTTCACTAGTTAATATGTGCCTGGGAATACCTATAGTTCCATACACTACAAGATCAATCTTATTGGAAACTTTATGAATAGGGCCCTAGGCATCTGCTTACTGAGTATGCTCGATGCTGAAATAAGACTTTATCAAAACTATTCTGCGCAATAATGGATACCCAAACCAAATCATCACTTGTATATTGCAAAATCTCATGAAAGGGCTTATGTTCACCACGTTTGGCCTTGAGTGATGCCTAGTTTACCTCAGATTACCTGGGAAGGGGAATAGTATGTAGGCAGTGCATCCCAACTAGTTGGTGGGCTGTTTCAAAAAGCATGATCTATTGGCCTTTCAAAGCAGGCAGCAACCCAACCTGGGCTCAACAAGCTCAAACTCTCAATGCGCTGGATTGCAGAACCACCATTAGATGTGATCCTGCTGTGGGAAATTATTTATTAAATATCCAGACTGTCCTGGGAGTTACACCAGAAATCAATGTATGTTCAGCAGCCAGACTCACACTTGTGTGTCCCAGAAGCTACATGTATCAATAAAATGACGTCTTTTATGTAGACAAAAGAAATTGGTACATATATTGCAGCTTTTCAAAAAGTGTTATGGGGACAGTTAAATTCCCATGGCAATGACCTGACCAATCAGAATCTACTTGCCTAGTCTGAGATTTAAGATTGACAGTTCTCGCTGAATCTCCTTGTCAACACCTTCTTCTCATTTTGCAGCCATCTCTGCAGGAGCTCCTCAGGGTAGCGTCCTAGGCTGAACCCTCATCAGTTATTTCATCAATGACCTTCCCTTTTTTTGGTCAAGTCTGTTTCTTGCATTCTGATGAGTGCAAAATGAAGAGCTTCAACTTCTTGACTCCTTTAGCAATGTTTCATCTTGGTTCGGAGTGTACTAAGCCTTAAAATGATACTTATATGCCTCATTTGAGATGGGATTGATAGCCAAGGAGCTCCAGCAAAACTAGAATCAATGGGTATCATGGGGCCAACTTTCTGCTGATTGGAGTCATCCATGGCAGATAGGAAGGTGGTTGTGGTTGTTGGAGGTCAGTCTTCTGAGCTGCAGGACACCTCTGCAGGAGTCCCTCAGTGTAGTGTCCCAGGCACAACCATCTTCAGCTTTTTCACCAATGACCTTCCCTCCTCATAAAGTCAGAACTGGAGATATCAACTGATGATTGCACAATGATCAGCACCATTTGCAACTTCTCAGATACTGAAGCAGTTCATGTTCAAACGCAACAATATCCGGACAATATCCAGGCTTGAGCTGACTAGTCACAATTACCATTCACGTCTCACAAATGCCAGGCAATGACCATCCCAGTAAGAGATGATCTAACCACTGCCCTTTGACATTCAGTGGTGTTATCATCAATGAATCCCTCACTAACAACATCCTGGGGGTTATCATTGATCAGAAACTCAACTGGATTAGCCATATAGATACAGTGACTATGAAAGCAGTTCAGAGGCTAGGAATACTGCAGTGAGTAACTCACCTCCTGACTCCCCAAAGCCTGTCCACCATCTACAAGGCACAAACCAGAATGTGATGGAATACTCCCCACTTGCCTGGATGGGTGCAACTACAACAACACTGAAGAAGCTTGACACCGTTCAGGATAACGCAGCCCACTTGACTGGCACCACATCCACAATCATTCACTACATCGACCACCGATACTCAAAAATTCACCAAAGCTCCTCAGACAGCACCTTCCAAACCAATGTAGAAAGAATTGGCAGTAGATACATGGGAACACCACTATCTGCAAGTTCCACTCCAAGCCAATCACCATCCTGACAGTCGCTAGGTCAAAGTCCTGGAATCCCCTCCCTAAGGGCATTGTATATCAACCTACATCATGTGGACTGCAGTGGTTCAAGAAGGCAGCTCACCACCAATTTCTCAAGGGAACTAGGGATGGGAAATAAATGTTAGCTAGCCAGTGATGCCCGTACCAACTGAGTGAATCAAAGATATTGAAATATCGGCTATTTCAACTAATATTATTATACATTTTCTTTAACATAATGGCTGTTGCCACAGGTATATATCAACCGAGAAAACACATTGGCTTTTAAAACTAAAGGAGTGAGGATTTTGATTTAATGTGAGGACGAGAAATGGAGTGGTGGGGGTTTGGGTAAGAGCAGAAATGTCACCTTTGTCAGGGCTTATTGAAATATTAATTATCATATGAACAGTATATTGTATGTTTTAATAATCTTCTAATTGACTCAGTTTAGAAGTGGATTGCCTCATGATTTGGAACCAGGAATGACCTAGCTTGACTGACAGCATCCGTAATGGAAGGAGTGTAGAATTTTCCTGAATGACACTAAGCTAAACTGAGGAAGACAGTGCATGCTCTTGATCATTTTTCCCAACTGGAAAGTGCAGATGTGGGGTGGAGGTGAATCTGTGATGGTGACCACAGTCAAATGCCCTGAGGGTAGTGGAGCATCAGCAGCCACAGTCAAACCAACTTAAAGGTAGTAAGCTTGCCACGTTCATCTCAGTTTACAACTGGAACCCCATCCTTACCACCTTGTGTTAAATTCTTGGAGCATACCGAAAGCAAGAGTTGGCAGGGAGAAAATACACATGCAAATTTGAATGTGGAAGTATATCCAATTAGGCCAACTAGTCAATATTGCAAACTTCAACGGAAAGTCATTAAAATACAAAGTTGTGGGTGGAGTGGGGATGGGAAGAGGCTTTAAGGGAAAGGGGAAGGGGTGGTATTTCAAATTCCTTGGAACAGTTTCTGTAACTATTGGACATAATCCTTATTGATGCATGTTCTGCCAAAGTTGTGAGAAGAACCCGTGAGGAAATTAACCATTTTTTAAAAAAAACCTGCAACAGAATATGAACAGGACTTTTCTGAAGGTTATTTGAGCAAGTTTGTTCCTAAAATTTTCTGCGTCTAGATTTTATTGGCACACCTCATGCCATTGATGAAGTCCTAACTGAAGATGTGAAACCTGACATGAATGCTTTCAGCTAGTGATTAAAGATTGAAATGACACTGCTTGTGTTAATAGCAGAACTGCATGCTTTAATACTAAATGGCACATTGGGAAACCTCGTTGAATTGCTCATAGGAGGATCTGTGCCCAACGTTCTTACATTCCCAACCAGTGACACTGCCACCAGTAAGGTTTTGTTGTGAATGAAACATTGGAGAGAAGGCACAATGTTTGTGAACTGCATCCAAGAATAAGTCTTCACTTTCAGGCTATCAGCTAAAATTGGAGGGCAAAATAGCGATGATTGTTTAAACAAAACTCACAAGAAATTATTCAAACAGAAATTTAGAGGAGGAAATTTCTTGGATGACTGTTAGGATCCACAGTGATTTCAAATGATTTAGCCTTTATTGGTAGAGGGGTTGAGTTTTGGAACCATGAGGTCATGCTGCAGCTGTACAAAATTCTGATGCGGCTGCACTTGTAGTATTGTGTACAGTTCTGGTCACCACATTATAAGAAGGATGTGGCAGATTTGGAAAGGGTTCAGAGGCGATTTGCGAGGATGTTGTCTGGTATGGAGGGAAGATCTTATGAGGAAAGGCTGAGGGATCTGAGGCTGTTTCGTTAGAAAGAAGGTTGAGAGATGAAGGTGACTTAATTGAGACATGTAAGATAATCAGAGGGTTAGATAGGGTGGACAGTGAGAGCCTTTTTTCCTGGATGGTGATGGCTAACACGAGGGGACATAGCTTTAAATTGGGGGGTGATTAGATGTCAGAGGCAGTTTCTTTACGCAGAGAGTGGTAAGGGCGTGGAATGCCCTACCTGCTAAAGTAGTCAACTCAGCCACATTAGGGAGATTTAAACAATCCTTAGATAAGCTCATGGATGATTTTGGAATAGTGTAGGGGGACGAGCTGAGAATAGTCCACAGGTTGGCGCAACATTGAGGGCTGAAGAGCCTGTTCTGCACTGTATTGTTCTATGTTCTATGTTTACTCAGAGAGTAGTAGGGGCATGGAATGCACTGCTTGCAACAGTAGTAGACTTGCCAACTTTAAGAGCATTTAAATGATCATGGATAGGATTATGGATGAAAATGGAATAGTATAGGTAGATGGGCTTCAGATTGGTTTCACAGGTCGGTGCAACATCGAGGGCCAAAGGGCCTGTGCAGTGCTGTAATGTTCTATGTTCTGTGAGTACTGATTGTCTCTGGTATTCAGCTGATCCACACACTTAGGTAGCCTTGGTGTTCAGATGCACGCACATCACCCAAACATGCACACTTAGTAAGCAATTCATTTCTTGCTTCCCCACAATGGCATGCAGGAATCTCTTCACCATATTCCATTCTTCTAAACCTCTGCCATCTCTATCATAGACAGTGATAGGTTATGATCCAGAAAAAAAAAGGAGTGAGCAGGCTATCAACGCTCATTTAATTTTATCTTTAAGTGTAAACATTGGCGGATTGTGTTACAATAATCTCATCAAAACTAAATTCAGCATTGTCCCACAGGGCTGGTTGCTCATTGGAGAGAGGCAAATGATGATGGTGTCATCTGATGGTCACCAGGCTTCTGGGAAGGAGAAGAGATTGAGAAACAGAATTTTTCATGCTAACCTCAACTAGAATGGGAAACAAACCCACACCATTCAATTAACTGAGCTACCCACATTCCACCTGTTTCACAAAATGAGATAGGCAGATCCCCATTTACTTGGAAATCTCTGGTGAGTTCATTTGTGGCTCAACTAATACCCACAATATAAAGTACTCTACAGACTCAGCCTGTGTCTCAATTGCTGCATGTGTCAACATCTGGGTGCATAGCTTATTTGTATGTTATTATCATAAAATGATATCCTCCCTCTTTTTCCAAAAATAGCTCTCTCACATGTTACATTAATAGCACGTAAGCATCTGGCAATAATAAGATCACTTATGCAGAGATATACTGAGATTGTGAAACTTACAAGTGCAGAAGTCTAGGAGTCCTTATATTGTTTCAGCAGTTTGAAATATATCGAGATCTTTTTACATCATAACCATCTGGAAGTGTGAATTTCACCCTTGGCTGTTCATGATTTAGAAACACCTCATTTGTGTTTTGATTATTGTGGTCATGTACCACACACTGTCATCGTTGGGGTGGGTTCTGCTGTACTTGATTTAGGTCATTCTTACATTTCCTTTTGCTGGTTGAACATTGCTCTCTTCGGTGTTGTGACTTTATGAGATCTTGTTCTCAGAGTACACTTCAGAAACCTTTTGTGGATAACTGTGTTTCCATGATGGAATAGTGGTTCTGACCTTCTGAGCTGCGTGTAGTTGATGTAGTTCCAAACATGAATGCTGAACGTGCAGCATTTTCACCCTCCCTTGACTGTTTAGAAGTACGTCCTGCATCTCAGAAAATTTGAATGGGTGATGGCTTCAGAAATCGCTAGTTGGTTTGTTTACACTTAAGTGAATGCATACCTTACAGATCAATCTCCAGACTCGACCCATGTCTCGAGTATACGTGAGAACATTCAGTTACCTGGCTCATTTACATGTTGTTCTCTTAAAATCTGATCACAAAAGTGTTATTCGGTGAGGAACATTCTTTTTAGAGTGTTCCTCACTTCATTCAATGTGTTTGTGTTTGTATTTCTAATAAGGCATCTGCTTAGCCCAGAAACCTTAATGTCCGACATTAAATAATGTTTCTTTATGGCAACAGCACTACCACTTCAGAAGTAGTTCATTGGGTACAGGTATGACATGTTTGTCCTTGACATTTGGATGAGGAATCTTCTTGCATCATCCTTACCCTCAAAGTTCTAAGATCACGTCTTCTGTACAGGAGGCAGATTTGGGATTTTGACCTCAGTTGCCACACTGAATCACGAACCAACTCAATGCCATGAGTTATTTACCTGCACACTGAAAAGTGTGACTAACTAGAATGCCGAGGGAATGAAAAGTCTCCTTTTAACTAGAGCTGCTATAAATATTTCTTTGTGCCTGGCAGAATTGGAGCACATCCTGCTGTTGTGAGCAGAGGCTGTACGACTACTTCATTAAAGTGGCAATGCCCTTCAGTTAGTTTTCAGCAGCCCAGATTTAACTGAAACGCAGCAGTGATCTAAAAAGTACTCCCTCTGTGAATCAGACTATCGCCTGTTTATACTAGAAAGACAACATTCATCTGGGGTGCTGGTTTGAGGACTATACAGATTACAATGCCACTATACTCGACACATTGGCAGATCTGACTGCTGCTTTTCCAGTTTTCTCTTTTCACTGCCTGAACGTATGGGGGCTTATGTGTAAGGCTAGCCTTCCGACACCTAGCCTCTCAACTCTTCTGCACCTGTGAATCCAGTTGGCAACTACAGAGGGTATATTGTTTAATGACAGTGGCATTCTGTCCTATGTGTAGTTTCCAATTTCAGTATGTACAGCAAGTGGCAAAGGGCAATGATTAGGATTAGGATTAGCCAATTAGGATTTGCTAATTTTTCATTAGCCATGAAAAATCGTGACTATTTTTTCATCTTCCTTCATCATCCACAGTCATTTATAATAGCTCATTTTCACATAATGGAGCAAGGTGTCTTCCTGGCCTGCTAGATAACACCCACTGGCTCTACTAGATAACACCCACTGTTTTAATGATGTACAAGAACCATGTTAGTCCACCTGGTGTGCGCTGTAGTCCTGCGGATGTGCTTTGTAATTCTGCTGGTGTGCCCTGTAATCCTGCTGGTGTGACCTGTAGTCCTGGTGGTGTACCGTGTCGTCCTGATGGTGTCTTCTTTAGTCCTATTGGTGTGCCTTAGTGCTGCTGGTTTGACCTGTAGTCCTATTGGTGTGCCTACAGTGCTGCTGCTGTGGCCTGAAATCCTGCTGGTGTGCCCTGTAGTGCTGCTGGTGTGCTCTGTAATCATAGGAGAAGGTGAGGACTGAAGATGCTGGAGAGTCAGAGTCAAAAAGTGTGGTGCTGGAAAAGCACAGCAGTTCAGGCAGCATTTGAGGAGCAGGGGAGTCTCGAGTTTTGCATCTAAGTTCTTCATCAGGACTGTGGAGGGGAGGGTGGGTGGCAAGGAAAATTATAGATAGATGGGAGGGGGTGGGGCTTGGGTGGAAGGTAGCTGGAAATGTGATAGGTAGATGAAGGTGGGGGGTGATGGTGATATGTTGGAGTGGAGGGTGGAGCGGTTAGGTGGGAAGGAAGTTCAAGAGGGCGGTGCCAAGTTGGAGGGTTGGATCTGGGATAAAGTGGGGGAACGGGAGATCAGAAATGGCGATATTGACATTTATCCCATGTGGTTGGAGGGTCCAAAGGTGGAAGTTGAGGCATTCTTCCACTAGACTTCAGATGGCTAGAATTTGGCGGTGGAGGAGGCCCAGGACATGCATGGCTTTGGTGGAGTGGGAGTGGGAGTAGAAGTGTTCGGCCACAGGGCAGTGGGGTTGATAGGTGTGTGTGTGTCCCACAGATGTTCTCTGAAACGTTCCGTGAGTTGGCGTCCTGTCTTCCCAATGTAGAGGAGACCACATCAAGAGTAATGGACATAGCAGATGAGGTGGGTGGAGGTGCAGGAAAATCTGTCGGATGAGGAAGGATCCTTTGGGGCTTTGGATTGAAGTGAGGGGGGAGGTGTGCAGGTTTTTGCATGTCTTGCGATGGCAGGGGAAGGTGCCAGGAGTGGAGGGTGGGATGAGGGTGCGTGGACCTAACGAGGAAATCATGGAGGGAATGGTCTCTGCAGAATGCTGAAAGGGGTGGGGAGGGAAATATACCTCTGGTGGTGGGTCTGACTGTAGGTGATGGAGATGGCGGAGGTTGATGCGTTGTATCCAGAGGTTGGTGAAGTGGAAGGTGAGGACGAGGGGGTTCTGTCCTTGTTGCGATTGGAGGGGTAGATTCAAGGGCAGAGGTGTGGGAAGTGGAGGAGATACGCTGGAGGGGATGTTCTGTAATCCTGCTGGTGCAAATTCTAGTGCTGTTATTTGGCAGCACACAAGTCTCATGAAACTTTAGAGGGGGATCTGTACTTGAACTAATTCAAAAAGAGTTTAATTTACTGAACTATTGGGAAAACTGACTGTACAGGAAATGACTCAGAATGAAAATCGTTGTAGGTTTCTTAAATATCCCCAGGGCAGCTGTGCTTTTGAAAGGGGAAAGGAATAAACATGACAAAATGCCAAAGGTGTCACTTGGGGGATTGTTTTCAAAGTAAATCACAGTTCTACAGTCAGGATAAACAGGGGATTATTTGCACAATTATCAGTGAGGTGAGTTTTTATTGTTATTCCCAAAGAATATTTGAAGTTGCTGAAGGGAAATGATCTCACAGTCTGACTGGTCAGCAATAAGGAAATAACACATAGTACACTGAGTACCTGAAAATGGTTTTTTTAATAAAGCTGAGGGGAATTGAATAATCTCACAAATTAGGTCTGAAATTTTTCATCACAAAATTGCATTTCCAACTTAATGGCTTTTGATGAAATAGGTGGGATACAATAATTGGAATTGGGACACAAGCCCAATATTCTTAACATGAACTCCTGGCAACAAAATTCACTTGTTTCACTACTATTTATATATAATGGAAGGACCTCATAATATAATACAGCTAATTCCATACGCAAAAATAATAAATGTATACAAAATCTGAAGCATTTGAATGGCCTTTCCTGTGTGTGGATTCATTGGTCTGATGACTGAGTGAATTCTTTTCCACAATCAGATCAGGTAAATGGCCTGATCTCTGGGTCAGAATTTGCCCAGTGTGTGTGTGTATTAGGCCACCAAAAGTCTGTACTCACAGACTATGCCATGAGGCTGAGGTGACATTTTCCACTGTGTGTCAGTGGCAAATGAGCGACTACAGTTTTTTTAAAAGATTAGGTTAGATTCCTGACAGTGTGGTAACAGGCCATTTTGCCCTACAAGTTCACACCGACCCTCTGAAGAATAACCCACCCAGACCCATACCTCTACATTTACCCCTGACTAATGCACCTAACATTATGGGCACCGTGGGCGGCACGGTGGTACAGTGGTTAGTACTGCTGCCTCGCAGGGTCAGAGACCCGGGTTCAATTCCCGCCTCAGGCGGCTGACTGTGTGGAGTTTGCACGTTCTCCCCGTATCTGCGTGTGTTTCCTCCGGGTGCTCCGGTTTCCTCCCACAGTCCAAAGATGTGCAGGTAAGGTGAATTGGCCATGCTAAATTGTCCGTAGTGTTAGGTAAGGGGTAAATGTAGGGGTATGGGTGGGTTGCGCTTCGGCGGGTCGGTGTGGACTTGTTGGGCCGAAGGGCCTGTTTCCACACTGTGAGTAATCTAATCTGAGCATGGCCAATTCATCTGATTTGCATATCTTTGGACTGTGGGAGGAAACTGGAGCACCTGGAGGGAACCCATGCAGACACGGGAAAAGTGTGCAAACTGCACACAGATAGTTGCCTGAGGTAGGACTCAAACCCGGGACCCTGGTGCTGTGAGGCAGCAGTGCTGACCACTGAGCCACCCTGCCAGTTGCTGCAAATAGTTGTTTAAACATATATAAGCCGGGTAGTCTTGATATGAAGAATGCCCCTCAATATTTATACATGACAACCATGTGGCGAAATAACCCTAAAATCAGATTGGATTCATGTAAAAGGCAGTTGGTACAATGATGGCCCTTTAAATCCCAATCATTTAAAAATGAACTGATGTGGTCACGCTAGGTGTTGGATTGAAAGACACTGGGTGAAAATTAAAACTTGACAACTCTTTAGGTGGAAGCGTCTTCCAGCCTGAGAAAGGAGAATGTTGGAAAGTCAGCAGTCAGATCTGCCATTGCATTAAGCATGTGTTAATGTAACCTGCACAGTACTCAACACAGCTGAGTGTTGGTGAGGTACAGCGTGCCTTTCACTAGCAGGCTGGTCAGATTCACCTGGAACTCTTTTACAAAAAAAAAGTATATTTAGAGCTCGACTCGGTCGTGCTGCTGGAAATGAGATGCAAACCTGAATCTTAGCAGAAATCTACTATGTGTCATTTTTGTTGATTTTCACAGAGGATTTCTCTCCTCATGGTTTTCACTATCTCCTCACCTCATTAACGATACACAATGGCTCTAAAGTGCCCTGCTCATTAATGCCAGCCCAATTCTCTAACTGTTGAGGTATCCTGGGATTCCAAAGACCGTTGTGTACTCAGTCAAGGTATTGTCCTCCATACTTGTGAAGGACATGGCAAATAAGTGGCAATAACCCTGGAGGTCCTGAGAATGGGATGGTGCAGAGGAGGACCACCCTCTTTTCACCAGGATTGGCAGAAAAGGTCACAACACCAGACCCTGCTTCCAGGACTGAGGATGCAGTGGGTTAGTGTTATCTGAGTTTTTCCTCTCCTCTCTGCCAGGGTAATTGCCAGCATCTTCTCTCTACTACCTCACACTTTTCTATCACTGCTACTACCCACTTCCTAGCAAGGGTGATAAGATCTTGCTCTCATATAATCCCTACAGTGAGGACACAGGCCATTTGGCCCAGCAAGTCCACTCCAAACTTATGAAGAGTAACCCACCCAGATCCATTTCCCTACACTATTACTCTACGTTTACCCCCTGACTAATGCATTGAACCTATGCATCCTTGAATGCTATGGGTGATTTAGCATGGCCAATTCACCTAACCTGCACATTTTTGGATTGTGGGAGGAAACCCATGCAGATGCAGGGAGAATGTGCAAACTCCACACAGACAGTGTGGAGGCTGAAATTGAACCTGGGTCCCTGGTGCTGTGAGGCAGCAGTGCTAAACACTCAGCCACCTTGCCAACCATTTAATCCTCCTCATTTCTTATCCTGCATGGCCTCTGCACTATCTGCTCATTCACTGGGGCTCCTCACCACCAAACACTCATCCACACCAGCTAGGCCATCCACATTCACCTCATCCAATCACTCTCTTTGTCTCTTTCAAAAAGAAAATGGCCCATAGTAGGCTAGAAAAAGCTAAGGTAGTGATGGGATGCCCAGCATTCTGCTTCTCACCCCCAGTGAGCAGGGGATCCTAACCAGGACTGTACTGAGTGGCCAACTGACTGTGCCCGTGCCCCTGGACTGATATCAGACTTGCTATTCTGGGACACTCCATGCCTGAAAGGTGTCTCCCTTGTCTTGCCTGAAGACCAAACCTGTAGAGTTTGTGGCAGGACTATTGGGTTGAAGCACAGAGTGTGTTTGCGACCTTCGTAACTGGCATGTGGTGCAGATGTGAAAATGGTGTGCTGTTGACAGCTGAGACAAGCTATTTGCTTTATTTCTGTGCTGGAAGGCAAGGCATAACAAAAAGAGCTTGTTAGTTCTGGCTGAGGGAGCAAATGCAAAAAAGGCAAACAAGGCAGAGATTCCGTGGGTGTCTCAGTCGGCACAAATTGTGTGAGCACTAAGAGCATAAATGAGGAGCCCTGAGATGCATCCTGGTCTAATCAATGAATTGGGGACTCTCCATGCATACAAAGCATCCTTGCTGCAGCATTCCACTGAGATGTGTCATTGCACTCTGAAGTGCAGTATTATTGGTCAGTGTACTGTAAATGGATCGGAGATGCGTTATAATGATGCAGTGAGGCTGGTACTTTGTATACCAAAGTCTACAGATATTGGGGTGCATGCAGTCACTGCCTTGGAACGCGTCTTAAGATGTTGGTGCTGGCTGTTCAAGATTGAGGCCTGGAAGAACAAATGGTGGACTGGAGTCACCAAATACTACCTCAGACTTTCATGCTGGGAATTCTTGGTGTCTACTTTCACCCGAAAGGTGGGAGAATGACAAATTGCATATCAATGAGGTGAAATTAGGCAATAATAAGGTACATAATGAATGATAATCCATGTTAATAGACCTTTTGCCACTCACTAGTGAGAATCTCATTTCACCGTTTAGTATTTGGTTGGACAATCAGGCCGTTTTTGCCCTTGTTATTGAAAAGGTCCTCACTGGACATTTTCAACTGTTTTTTCCAAAGTTCCTTCCATGTTCCTCATTATTCGGATTCTGGATACAACCCGCTTGAAGTCTGCAAAGGCACACTGACTAAGTGAATGTGTAAAAAGTATTAGATGTGGGAAAATTGAAGTTATTGACTTGGCAAGAAGAATGGAAAAGCAAAGCATTATTGAAATGGATAGAGACTGCATAATGATCTGGTACACGGTGTACTGGGTATTTCTGTACATGACTCAGAAAGCATTAGCAAGTCATTCGGAAGGCAAATGGGATTTTTTAAATTAAAAGGAGATAGAGTATATAAGGTGGGAAGTAGGTTTCTTGTGATGCAGCGGTAGTGTACCTCTGAGCCAGGAGGCACAAGTACAAATTCCACCTGCTTCAAGCGTGTGTAATAATAACCCAGAACGGTTGATTAGAAAATATTCCTATAAGCAGGGAAGTCTTGCTATAGTGCTACAGGACATTGAACCTTGCATACAGTGTGTAATATTAGTTGCCTTACTTAAGAAACAGTAATTTGAATTGGAAACAGTTCAGAGAATGTTCACTAAGTTGATTTCTTGGAGGAAAGGGTTGTCTTATGATGAAATGTTGTGCAGTTTGGACCTGTACTCATTAAGTCTGAAGGCATGAGAGACAAACTTATTGAAACATGTTAGATTCTTTGTGGACACAATACGTCAGGTACTAGATAGTGGATCTTTGGTCTTATAGAGGTATCTACAAATCAAAAGGTAAGAGGCTCACATTTAAGACAGAGGGGTGGATGATTTTCTTCTCTCTGAGGGTATTAGCATTTGGAATTCTCTTCCACAGAGAGCCACAGTGATGACATGGTCAGTGAATATATTCAACATGAGGTTAGACAGATGTTTGATTGATGAGGGAGTCAAGGGTAATGCAGAAAATTTGAATTAAGTTCAGAATCAAATCAACTATGTTTTTGAATGATGGAACAGGCTTGACATGCAGAATGGAGAAAGTGAGGTCTGCAGATGCTGGAGATCAGAGCTGGAAATGTGTTGCTGGAAAAGCGCAGCAGGTCAGGCAGCATCCAGGGAACAGGAGAATCGACGTTTCGGGCATAAGCCCTTCTTCAGGAAGGGCTGACATGCAGAATGGCCTACTTCAGCACCTATATTGCATGCTCTTCGGATCTATTATGACTCTGGTCAATCTTATTATGCTAATTTTCCATCAGTCCAGTTGCAATGAAGATTTGAGTACTCCTGGATGCTGTATTGAGATAACAGGAGGGTTGATATTTTATAGGGTTCAGATTAAAGTCTGCTGTTGTTGAAAAAGAAAGTACACCACCATGTTCTCTGAACAGCAAGGGATGGGCAGTGAATAGGGGTTTTGGTAGTATCGTTTCCATCGTACGAAGATATACAAATAACTTACTAAATGACTTTATTCATCTGACTTTGTCATGATTGGTAAATCCAAAACATAACATAATAACTGCATTCCAAAGCCACTGATCAAATAAATTTTGTTCATTTTCCCATGAACTGTGAACCATTTGACATGATGCCACCAATCTATGATGCTTTACTACTTCATTGTATGTGAAAGGCAAACAGAATCGAAACTGGACAGATCACCTGCCGTTAACCGAGGCACCAGAAAAGGCGTGGGCAGAAACAGCCCTGTTAGCCTTGCAAAGTCCTCCTTACTAACATCTGGGAACTAGGAAAAAAATTGGGAGATCTGTCTCACAAACTAGTTAAGCAGCAGCCTGACATAATCATACTCATGGAACCATACCTAACAGACCATGTTCCAGACATCGTTACAACTATCCCTGGATAGCTCCCAGGACAGACCTAGCAAGCTGGTGACACTGTGGTATGCAGTTAGGAGGGAGTTGCTCCGGGAGTCCTCAACATTTACTCTGGACCCCATGAAGTCTCATCACTTCAGTTAGACATGGGCAAGGAAATCTCCTGCCGTTTGCCACGTACCATCCTCTCTTGGCTAATAAACTCCTCCATGTTGAACAACCCTTAGAGGAAACACTGCGGATGGCAAGAGCAGCCTGAGTGGGGGATTTCATCATATTCCTGCTGAAGGGCTTTTGCCTGAAACATTGATTTTCCTGCTCCTCGGATGCTGCCTGACCTGCTGTGCTTTTCCAGCACCACGCACTTGTCTCTAATCTTCAGCATCTGCAGTACTCACTTTCACCTGGGGGATTTCATATCCATCACCAAGAGTGACTCAGCAGCACGACTGATAAAACTGGTTGGGTCCTAAAGGACATAGCTACTAGAACGGGGCTGCGGCAGATAGTGAGGGAACTAACAACATGGAAGAAAATATTTGCCCTCATCATTACCAATCTGCTGGCTGCAGATGCATCTGTTCATGAAATTATTGGTAAGAGTAACCACTGTACAGTCCTTCTGGAGGCAAAGTCCTACCTTTAGTTTGAGAATAACCTTGTGGCACTATCATTGTGCAAAATGGGATAGACTTCGAACAGATCTTGCAACTCAAAATTGGTCATTCATAAGGCACTGTGCTCCAGTACAATCTGCAACCTCATAGCCCAGGATATCTCCCACTCAACCATTGCTATCAAGCTAGGGAATCAACCTGGGTGCTTCCATCAGTGAGGATAGAGATATTGTAGAGCCTTCTCCCCCTCTAGTGAGTTGTTTAATGACTGCATGTGGCAGAACATAAATCTGATCCATTGTCTCGCACTTACTGCTTATTTTGTTTGTCTGCTTCAAGACCAAAAGAATAAAAGTAGAGCTCTCAAATAGCTGCACGTTTCTGTTCAGTCACTAATCTCAGCTAGAAATTCTGATGTCTTAATTTGGTTTAAATTAATCAATTAAATTATCTGACAGCTGGCATTCCAGCAATTGGGAGATTATCAAATCTGTAATCAATATGTTCAGATCTTGGTAGTTTAAATGAAGTATGTTAAGCAGTACGTATGTCTGATTCCAGGTAAACTCATTGGAATAAATGATACAGCCCTATCTGAATAATGTGTTTATCTGATTGCAAATGCTTTATTGGAGAGTGTATGAGTGATGTACCTGTTGCATCTGATGGGTGTTTAAGTAGGAATAGGCCTAGGCCATTCAGCCCATGTAGCCCACCATTCAATATGATAATGGCTGAATTAGCACGTCAGTGCCTTTTACCCACTGCATTCCCATAACCTTTACATTACTTGTAGTCAGACATCTATCCTCATAGCTCCGGAGTCCCAGGTTCGATTCCAGCCTCAGGCGACTGTCAATGTGGAGTTTGCACATTCTCCCCATGTCTGCGTGGGTTGTCTCTGGGTGCTCCAGTTTCCTCCCACAGCCCAAAGATGTGCCAGTCAGGTGAATTGGCCATGCTAAATTGCCTATATTATTAGGTGCATTAGTCAGAGGGGAGTGGGTCTGGGTGTGTTACTCTTCGGATGGTCAGTGTGGACTTGTTGGGCCGAAGGGCCTGTTTCCACACTCTAGAGGATCTAATCTAATCTAATCAATCACATCCTGAAAAATACTCAAAGACCGTGCTTCACAGCCTTCTATGATGCTCAGTGTCAAACATGATCCTATATATTTTACCACACTGTGTTTTGTATCTTAACAAACTGAAATTGAGCTTAAAATCTGCTTTGTAAACATTTGAAGGTTGACCACTGATTTTCATTTGAAATGGAAGAGCATAGATTTCTAAAGATAGCTATTTAGAGAATTAAAGAATCCCTACAGCGTGGAGGCAGGCCATTCAGTCCATTGAGCCCACACAAACCTTTTGAAGAGCAACCCACCCAGACCCACTCTGCTAGCCTGTCTTTGTAACTCTGCATTTCCCGTGGCTAATCACTAAGGGCAATTCAGCATGGCCATTCCGCCTAACTTGCACATCTTTAGGCTGTGGGAGGAAACCAGAGCACCCTCGAGGAAATCCACACAGAAACAGGGAGAATGTGCAAATTAGCTGCACATGTATGAACAGCCAGTGTGGTGTTGACATTGCCTCCAGAGGGTATTTGTACCTGATTTGGCAACATTTATATTTGCCCCCCTCACCCTCAGATCCCATGCGATGTTATAGTGATGACTCATGAGCATGTCTGTTAAACGTATACTGACATACTAAAAGAGAGACATAATGCCACAATGTACGGTACATTTTCCCTTAAAACAATTTGGAAATTGTCAAATATTGCTTATTTTTGATAATCTCTCTTAATAGTTCATGTTTAGTAGACCCCCTGAACTATTCACAAATCTCTTTAAAGCAGGGACTTAGAAACATATGAGTTTGGTTGAACTTCACAAGTTCAAGTCTCATCACAATAGCTCCAGAATTATTTTAATCCAGCTCATAAAAAAAGATGAAGTGATATAAAGCTAACATCAAGATGAGGCAATGAAATTGTTGAATTGTCCTTAAAACTGAACTAATTCATTCATGTTCTTTAGAAAAAGAAATCTACTATCCTTGCTCAGTAAGTAACTCAGTTGTATCAAGCTGCTGTGAAGAATACCATATGGAGAGTTCAATAATGCAGTTGACTAGCACTAGCATTTTAGAACAGTGAGGATAGATAATCAGTGCCTTGCCCTGAATCCTGAAAAAATATTTTTATTAAAAGGCTTACTCTGAAATATAATTCTTTCTGGTTTATTTTCACAGACACAGTCCAGTCAATATCTGTGGTAACAGATACACCAAATGTAGTCGTGAATGTTGGCAATAATGCCACACTTGACTGCTCCTACAGAACGTATGTTGAACCTGCGTTTTCCCTTGAATGGCGCTTTACACCTGGCCCAAAAGGAGATGGAAATGCAGAGAAGGTAAGAAATGCTTGCCCTCCATTTTGTTTCCTGCATACAACCCATTGTGCAGGAGTGTAAAACAAAGAAAGGTACAAAGCACTGCATCTCAATTGTAAATGTCAACCATGGCTCAGCTAGTGATAGTCTCATATGCTTGACTGAAGATTGTGGGCTCATACCCTCTCCACAAAGTTGAACACAAAATCTAAGCTGACTCTTCAATGTAATACTGAGGGAATACTGCGCCGTCGCTGGTTCCATCTTTAACGTGTGATTCTAAACTAAGGAGGACATAAAATATTCCAAATCACTGTTTCAAAGAAGAGCAAGGAAGTTGTTCCAGGTGTGCTGACCAATATTTATCCCTCAACCATGATGGCTAAATTATCTGAATATTGGCACATCATTATTTATGTAGTGTTACTGTGCACAAATTGGACAGCATTTCATGTATTATAGTGAGAAAGGACTGACAAGCCTTTTACGGTTTCCTAAGATCATGAAGAGCACTATCTATATTCAAGTTCCTTCTTTTATCTCCAAGCATTTCACATTTAGTGAATTACATTGAAATATAAGGAATGTTTAATAGGCAAAACAGCCCCATTTTATACACAGCATGATCCCATGACTAACATGAAGAATGACTAGTTATTCCAGGGAGAATTTTAAGTTTTGCTTGGTTGGCCAGTTTTTGGGCTAGGGAGGTGCAATGTGTATGTTAACAGTGTAATTGACCCTGATGAAACCTGGAAGTAGATGGGGTCATGTGAGATTTCCTTTTGGGATTTAATCCTTCCTCTGCACTCAAAAGTATTAACCCCTCTCCACTAATAAGCTGCCTTGGGCATTAATGTTCAGCCCACGCTGTCAGCTGAGATGTTTATATTCATAGAAAGGGTGTCTTGGCTTCTTTATGAGTATAACATACAAACTCCTATTATTTTCATGATGCATTACAGTCTCGGAGCAGTACTGATGGAGCATTACACTAATTAAATCATAATGAAGACATTTCACCTGGTGGCAGAAGTTTGGAATACTGGGGTTCTTCAGCACTTTACTAATAGGCACAAGATTGCTTCCCTACCATGCTGGAATTTCCAATCTCACTGCAACATGGAAAAGTATTACTTGGAGGTTTGGGAAATCCTTATCCAGAGGAGGAACAATGAAAGGGAAAGCTCTTGGATTCTATGAATTTCTTTAGAAGTAGAGACTGATAGATATGGGAGATACATATCCCCAATACTGTAAACTGAACCGCTTAGATCTAAGACCTCAGGCCTAACCTTTTATCTTTTCAACAGACAAGTTCCTAACATAATTCTACCCACTCAGATTCTTTATTATACTGATGGGAAAACATACACACTTGGGCCTCAAGCTAATCGAATCAAGCTGATTGACCAGAATCCGACAAATGGAGTAGCGTCTATTAGAATTGAAAACACCAAGCCATCAGATACAGGCACTTATTCGTGTGATATAAACAATCCTCCGGATTTTACTGGAACCAGTGAGGCGTTTGTCAATTTAATTGTCCAAGGTAAGGAGAAAAAACTAATATTCTGCTGTCTATGATCTTGTTCCACCATTACATGTCCTTATGTTGTGGTAATATTTAATTGGTGAATATTTTAGAGAAAGGTTTCAACCTCATGCTTCTTTTTAGCAATGTTAAAGCTCTGTACTACCAAACAATTATTTGCTAAATATTTAAAATTGGAAAGTAATTAATTGTTAAGCTCATTACATATATTAGATCGGCAGAATGGTCGAGAACCAATAGACACAATTTAAGGTGACTAATAAAAACCTCAATGGTAATGTGAGGAAGGACTGATTTTAATGCAGTAAGTGCTTGGGATGTAGTCCCCCTGTGGTAGAGGCAGCTTTGATCAGAGCTTCCAAAAGAATTGAAGAAGCACCTGAAGAGAGAAAATCTGGACTAAAGACCAGGGCTGTGGAACAAACTGAGACCCTCTTGCAGAGAACTAGCACAAAGGTGATAGGCCTGATAGCCTGCTTGTGCACTGTCATCACTTTATTATTCTATCCTACAACTGTTAACAAAAAAAATAGAAGCCAGGCAAATGCAGTGTCAACTAAATGACCATCAAATTAACAGATTTAATGGGAAAGGTGAAAACAATAGAATTCCTTCCAATGTTGTTACTTTACTATCTTTATAAATATATACTTATCTAATAATAATCGTTTTCTGAGTTATGGAATCATAGTCATGCAACATGGAAACAGACCCTTTGGTTCAACTCATCCATCTCGAACAGCCTACTTAAAATAAACCAGCCTCGTTTGCCTGCATTTTGCCCATATTCCGCTAAACCTTTCCTATGTGTATACCTGTCTGAATAACTTTTAAATGTTATAACTGTACCTGTCTCAAACCACGTCCTCTGGCAGTTAATTCCATATATACACCATCCTCTGTGTGGAAACATTGCCCTTTTTAATTGGTCCTTTTTAAATGTTTTTTTTAAGTCTTTAATCTCTCACCTTAAATCTATGCCCTCTAGTTTGAACTCCCCAATCCTAGGGAAAAGAAAACCTTTCCTATTCACCTTATCTCAGTCCTTTTTTAACTTTATAAACCTCCATAAGGTCATCCCTCAACCTCCTGTGGTTCAAGGGAAAAATGTCCCTGTCTATCCAGCCTGTCCTAATAACTCAAACCCTCGAATACCAGCAATATCCTTGCAAATTGTCACAGACCTCCAGGCCTGCATAACTATTGCTGGGAAGTGAGGATGAAAACATAACTGCACGTATAATTGTGATGACATTCAGCACTAATTTTAAAAATTATTTCACTTATCTTTAAGATCCCTCTCAGTTATATATTATTTCCTGGCTAATAGTGAATGGTCAGAGGCCTTTGTAACAAGTGTCTACACTGCACTGTGAATGATTACTAGATCTCTCATTTTTCAGGAGAACTTATAAGTAGAATTGGGAGCTTGGTGCTTTTAAGTGTGAATTTGAATCCACTAATCCTGGTTAGGAAAACCAGAGACAGTTTCCCGGTGTTCATATAAATGCCTGACTTTTCATACTTCCTGACTTCCTTACAAAGCCCTAGGGGCTTCCCCACATAAATATGTGCTGCTTCTGAGAAAGCAGCTTAGTTAGTGGTTAATTAAAGATGAATGAGGCATTTCATTTCCTTTAGAATATAGGAATCGGGTGTGTTCTATGAACAGGGTTCAGGCAAATTGTGGACACTGAACTTAAATTGGGGGAAGCAAAGGTTCAAATTGGTAGCCAATGCAAAATAATTGATAGCATACTTTTTTCCAGTGCCATTAAGCTTAGAACTTCTCTATTCCTATAATCTCAGGAATTAAATTTAGTAATTGCTGCATAACATCTTAAGTTTTCCAATATGTTTAAGTGGAGATACTGATGTGTGCACTTATTTCTAATTCTGTAGTAGCACCATCCATTCCTGAATGTAAAGTGATTGGAAAACCATACGTAGGAAACAATGTGACATTGCTATGCAGATCATCAATGGGCCAGCCAAGTCCTAAATATGCATGGTCAGAAGTCCGTCCTGGTACTGAGCAATCATCTTCGAGAGTCATGGTAAAAGGTACGTGATTGCTATTTCTCATCATGAGGCACTTTTTAACTTCAGTGAAGCAGAACCTCCCTAAGCAGGTTAATAATATGTCATCACATTTACTTTGATAAGGCCCTTCACCACAACGCTCTGATTTGCAACTTCTTAGGGTAGGTTTGTGAATTGAAGAATTGAATTGTCCTCTCTTTGTGGAAGCCCAATAACCAATTTCTAACAATTCTTGGGCCAACATCTTCAGGTAATTTATTTTATTCAATCACTGGATATGAGCATCATTACATCATGTATTGTCCATCCATAATTCAGTTGAGAAGATCACCTGTTATTTGAACTAAAACAGTCCATTGAAAGGAAATGGCAACATCAATGGTTGTTGGAGCCAGGTGAGGTGGAAGAGTCAACCCTTCTCCTTATAATCTCCTCAGTCAGTCATAGCAAATATTTCTGTTTTCTTTTAGCGCACTGTTATTAGACTTCAATTAAAACTTCATTTTCTGGAAAATGTCAGAGCCAATTACCAAGTTTTGTTAAGTGAAAGGAGAATGAATTTTATTACCTATGAACCCAGAGAGAGAGAGAAAAAAAGTGACATCAATTGAACATTAAAAAAAGCTTCAAAGGGACTTATCAAGTAGAGACAGGTAGAATGAAGGTTATGCAGTTTAAAAGTCTGTGGAATCCCTGAGTTATTAGATATTTCTTACCTGAGTTGCAGAAACTGTATATGTCTTTGAATTCTCAATGATTGTTTTTCCCAATTTGCTTTTTCCTCGGATATTATCTCCCAGGATGGTGAGGAAACAGGCAGGAAGATACATTACATCTTCCAGTCCTTGCTTTTCCCTCTATCTGCTCTGCTGCTCAAAACAGTTGTTGAAAGCTAATCCAGTGTGCATTCTTGAGTCTAGCTCCATTTACATTCCAAATAGTCTATCTGACAGGTGAGACTTCCACCTGCAAAAATGTGAATTTACCATAAAAGGGTGAATTAAAACAGGAAATGCAAATTTCTTCAGACTAACCCAATTGCTTGGTTTCAAGCTTGTTAAATAATAATGGTATTTTATTCACAGACATTTTATTTATTCTTCACAAGTGTCATGAAATGTGCCTCAATCTGTGTTCAGGGGATCACTGCAACCATTTTGATCCACGATTCTTTCTCTCATAAATTATTTAAGTCTATGGAAGATCTTGGCATAAAAGTCAGATGTTGGTAGTTAAAATTTGATTGTTCATATTTATCATCATTGTAACATAATGCTGTCATGAGGGTAATTCGAAAGTTTTGTCCTATCTCTGTAGCTCCCATGTACCTATGCTAAAGAAATTAACTTCACCAATTTTTCTGAGTACATTAGGCTTCTGATACTGGGATAGAATTTAATATCTCAATACTATCCTACCATAATCACTTCATAGTTTCTGTCATTTTTGGCAAACAGACTCAAGCATTATTCAAGTGTGGCTCTCTGGCACCCTTGTTTTTGTTATAATTTTGTTCTTCTCCACTCAAGTACAGGATTGTATTTTGGATAACTTATTCTCTAATTTCTCAGTTGCCAACTGTGACTCCATTCATATTCTTTGTCTGGTATCATCGACAACATTGACAACTTTGAGGAGAAAGTGAGGTCTGCAGATGCTGGAGATCAGAGCTGGAAATGTGTTGCTGGAAAAGCGCAGCAGGTCAGGCAGCATCCAGGGAACAGGAGAATCGACGTTTCGGGCATATGCCCGACGTTTCGGGCATAATTCCTGAAGAAGGGCTTATGCCCGAAACGTCGATTCTCCTGTTCCCTGGATGCTGCCTGACCTGCTGCGCTTTTCCAGCAACACATTTCCAACATTGACAACTGTGCCTTGTGTTTCTGAACCAGGTTATTGACATAATTTCAAAATAGAAGCACCAACATTTAGTGCTGAGGCACCCAAATCAACTCTTAATGTCCTGTGGAACTACTCTAAAGAGTATCATTTCCTACCCTTCAGACATTTTCTTATCTTTTCTTATGATTTACCCTAAACTAGATTCAGTTTACATAATAGCTTCCTATGCGACAATTTATCAAAGAGATTTTTGACAGTCAGCTGACGTCAAGTCAATGAAAGAACCACAGTTTACTTTAGACAATTCTTTCAGCCAGAATATTCCTCTTCTTCACTCTTACAGATTCTTTATAGTTAAGCCATTACTGATTTAGTGATTTTCAAACTTACTCCCAAGGTCAAATGGTCATAGATATTCTAAATTGACCCAAAGCCAGAGAAATCAGGCCTGACAGAAAATTGGCTAAAATCAATTAAACAATAGCCAGCAACCATTAACTACAGAGGATAAAAGAAAGCAAGATCAAAGAGGTAGCAAAGGATCAGGAGGAACCAGTTAGAACCAAGGGTTGTATATTGAAGAAGTATCAATCAGACATTCTGGCACCTTGACTTCCAACCATTGCCTGAGGATGTGCACTTTACACCTCCCCAGCATGGCTCCAGAGAAGGGTGTTGGCACAATCTCATTGGATACTTTGAAATGCTTGCTCATGACCCCATTGACCAAAGATCAAATGTACAGTGTATTCTGAAAGGTTTGGGGAGAGAATGGATGCAAACACCTGGAAGCCATCCCTTCAGTCAATACTTAGGGCAGGAGACAGTGGAACAACCCAAGAAGATGCAGGAGAAGATCCACTCTGACCTGTGAGACCAAACTTCGCGGAAGAGAGACAGCCCCACATCGGAGAGGAATGGCCCGGCTCAAACACATAGATTGTTGTGGGTTATATCCATTCTCAGACACATAGAGTTAAATAAAAAGTAAAAATTGTGTGAGTTTTGGAAATGCTCACATGGTGTTTTTAATAATTGAATTTTGTTCATAAAATCAAGTTGAATGGAAAACCAAATTCGGTGCCTCCTTTGTTCGCTTCACTGACAGGAGTGCCTGGGTAATGTGTCTTTACGAAACTGATTGAAGTGCCCAAAGTACAGACAACACTTTTGATAATAAATTACAATATTTATGTGGAATGCAAGTACAACTGAGTCTCTGTCACTGCCTGTGACTGATTTGGTTTGCAATTCTTTTTGTACTTTGGCATAGTAGTAACTTGTTTCCAACCTACTTGTATATGTGCAATGTTTATTAACTCCTCATAATAGTTGAGGATGGTTCAGAAACAACCACCCGCCATTCTCAGCACTCTGAGATGTATGCCATTGATTGCTGGAGATGGATTTGCTTTAGGTCTGTTGGGTCTCTCCTGAATTCTGACTCATTTTATAATGATTCCATTATTTAGGTATCATTATCCGGAGGGACTATGTTGTACAAGTCTAAATATTTAGAAGAATCATTTCAACTATAAGGCACACTTCTGTTGCAGGTTGTGGCATCCATTTAAGTGGATAGCCTTCCAGTTAATAGCATGTATTGAGTAAACGGGACTGGGGTACAATCCTCTGAAGCTTATAAATGAATTTCAAATGGTTTTGGTTATTTGCGTAAATATTGTAGATAATTACTGCTCAAAAAAAACAATAACCTGCCAATGTAAAAATTACAGATTTGATTATTGTTCCAAATGGATTAGCTATCTTTCTGACTTTTAGTTAAAAGTTTATTATATACAGCTGATTGTGTTTCATTAGTATAGTTGGAGGGTGGAGTGGAGATAGCAATTTTTGGGTTTCTGATGTAAATCCTGAGCCTATCTTCCATTTCTCTTATTCCACTGCAATTACTTCTAATTAATTTAGAAAAATGGCAAGGGCTGACATTGTCCACAAAAAGTGACAACTTAACACAAATTCTATGCTTTATAAACCAATAGTTATTTGCACTTTGTGATATAGGCTTTGAATATATACAGCATTTTTTTCTGACTTCTATCGAGCAGAATTATGCATTTGGTTCAAAGCAAAAAGCAAATGTTAAGAGTCCAAAATTGTTGATGAATTCCACTTCAGTTTGTTATGTACTCTGGTTCAGTTAAGTATTTTTATACTTTATAGCTTATGGAAACTTAATCTAAAGAAAAGGAGTAACTGAACGTTTTTTAAAAAAATTAGCTTATTAATTAGTGGAAAGCTAAAGGATAGGGTCATGTGAGGGTTGTCCATGATCAGGAGGCCCCTTGTTTTCTGAGCGGGGCAGCATATGGTCATACTTGGCACAGGCACCTCAGATGTCATGGGTTGGAGGGGGAATGTGGACAAGTTCAAGCTCACATACACATATGACCTCGGGAAGTGTGAACCCTATGTGGTTTACAGGAGGGGCTACCGGGAAGAGGATTTGGATGTTGGGAGACTCACTGGCAATTGCTGGCCAACATTGTTACCTGTCACCTTCCATCGTTCTAGAATGTGAACAGAACACAAATTTGCAAGATTCTTAAACCCCTCCATCTTGTTGTAGTGCCTTCCAGTTCACTTATACAGGAATGCACAGTTTTCCAGTTTAGAATAAGTCACTTTGAATTTAAAGGAATGTGCCGTTGGGTACCCAGCACCTCTTGAAGGAATAGGAAAGGTACTTTGTATTTTGGTTCTCTGGTGAGCCATTTTGTGAAATCAGATGTTCTGTATAACAGAAGTATGGAAATAATTTTCTTTCCCTTTTTAACAAAGGAAACTCTGGCTTCATACTGAAAAGGTTCATGGACTGTTACAAAGCTTTAACAGTCAGGTTGACAATAAAAATATTTATATAATCAATAGTGCCAATTTCTTTGTCAGTTCACAGAAGTCCCCATAAAAATTGTTTCAATTTTAAACATCTTCCTTTTAATCCTAAAGATATTAGTTTTAATAGAATGTACTTTCAAGTTGCTACTTGATTGAGCTTGAGGTTGAGGCAGCTTGGAATAGAACGTACAATCTCTGACAGTGTGGAAACAGGCCATTTGGCCCAATGAATCCATACTGGCCCTCTGAGGAGCATCCCATCCAGACCCATCCCATCCTCTGTAACCCTGCATTTCCCATGATCAATCCATCTAACCTGCACAACCCTGGACACTATGAACAATTTAGCCAATTGACCTAGCTTGCACATCTTTGGACTGTGGGAAGAAACCAAAAGCCAAGCAGACATGAGGAGAATGTGCAAACTCCACACAGGCAGTCACCCAAGGGTGGAATTGAGCCTGGATCCCTATGGGTGTGAGGCAGCAGTGCTAACCTTTGAGCTACCATACTGCTCACCATTGGTAGTCATTGACCAACTTCTATCCTCAGCAGGCAAACATGGTTCAACTTTCAATAATAAGAACATCAAAGTGGAGCAAGATTTTCCTGCTAACCTGCAAAAGCAGTTAGATTTCTTTGATGTGGAGCTGTGGATACGCAGATTTGTACCTATAAGTATTAAATACTTGAAGATATTTAAATGCAACAATGGGTTTTTATCAATTAATTTTTTTAATAAAGTGGTCTATAATCGACACTTAAAAAGTTATTTTATTTCTCTCAGCATGCCCATGATTGCAATTGAGTGAGTTGGCATGAAGTGTGAAGTGTGTAATACTGTTGGCTGTGGTGAGTCATGGATTGGCTTGTGTTGGACCAAGTTAGTATAAAGGACCATGGAGATATATGGAGCTTCAGAAGTTGGCATGTTATGAGGGTGGGTGGGGGTCATGAGTTGATTTAGATAGGATGTAGGGAATGTATATAGGGTGAGGAGGTGAGGGCTGGATGGGCCTTAGTGTGTTCATGATGACTAGGACTGAGGTGCAGGCTATTTAAACAGCTTGTCTCAGCACTGTTTCTCAGAAGAGTAGACTAATGTCATGCCTCTCTGAAGCAAGATTCTAAACATTTGTTCTTCCAAGTCAGGTTGAAGGAGGCAGCAATATACCCAAACGGCATCAAAAATAGAAATTGATGGATAAACTCAACAGGTCTGGCAGCATCTGTGGACAGTAGGCAGGGTTAATGTTTCAGGTCCAGTTACCCCTCCTCAGAACTGATTGTAGCTGAGACAAGGTTGATACATATGCTAAAGAAAGGGTGGACATATGGAAAGGAGTCAATGATAGGTGGAGATAGAGCCCAGAGAGAGAGAAAAACAGTTGGACAGACAAAGGAGTGGGTAAAAGTCAGCCTGGGAGAGTCAATATCTAGTGGAGACCATTAGTGGCTGACAATGTGTTGTTTGTCGTAACAATAGGTTGTTTGTGATGTCAAGGCCTGGTGTGTGGGGGTTTGGGTAAGGTCCTGGGAGAAGGTGCTCAGGCACTAAAACTATTGAACTCAATACTGAGTCCCAAAGGCTGCAGTGTCCCTAAACAAAAAATGAGATGCTTGCACAGAGCTTCACTGGAACACTGCAGCAAGTCCAAGATGGAAATGTTGGCCAGGGAACATGGCGGTGTGTTGAAGTGACGGGTAACCGGAAAATCAGGGTCATTTTTGCGGAAAGAACATAGATGTTCTGCCTATGAACACAGTGTGAGTGAGCAGTGAATAACGTAAAGTAGATTGAGTGAAGTGCAGGTAGATCGCTGCTTTCATCTGGAAGGTGTGTCTGGGTCCTTGGGTTGTGAGGAGGGTGAAAGCAAGTAGGCAGGTGTTACACTTTCTGCAATTGCAAGGGAAGGTGTCATGAGGCTGTGGGGAGGTATTGGAAATGGAGGAGGAGTAGACCAAGGTGTCCCAGAGGGAATAGTCCCTGCAGAAGAGGGGAGGGGAATATGTGTTTGGTGCTGTCAACCTGTTGAAGGTGATGGAAATTGTCTTTTGGATCTGGATGCTGGTAAGTTGGTAAGTGAGGACCGGGGGATTCATGAGAGATGGGGAGGGGGAGGGCTGAAGTTTGGGAGATGGATTGGGCACAACTGATGGCCATGTCAACCATGATGGAAGGGAATCCTTGGTTGTGAAGAAGGTGGACATTTCGGAGACCTCTTGTAAAAAGATCATCATTGGAACAGTTGCAATGGAGACATAGAAACTGGGAGAATTTAATAAAGCCTTTAGAATAAGTGGGGTGTGCGGATGTAAAGCCAAGGTAGTTGTGGGTGTTGAAGGTTTGTAGCAGATATTGGTGGCCAGCCTATCCACAGAAATATAAACAGAGAAGTCAAGGAAAGGAAGAGAGAAGAGAGACCATGACGATAGGGTGGATAATGACATGGGAAGTGACAAGATAATACTGTAAAGCATTCAGCTCTGTAAGGTATTATCTTTGCTGATTCAACTAATAAAATCCAAAGAAAGATAACTGCAATCAATTGAATTAATGGTACTCAAAGACAGCTACAGCCCATGGAGCTATATCCTTTCAGGAGCCATTATTCCAGAGTGAAAAAGTAGAGGAAGGGATAAAGTAGAATTAATATACCTGTGGAAATGTTTCATTTTGTAATGAACTGAGTTTCCTACAAACAATATTAATGATTTATTTCAAATGCTTTCATATTTTTTCATGCGATATTTTTAAAGCTCTTTTGTCAGCAAGGACTAAGACTGATGTCTCCAATATCTGAAGACAAGAGAAATTTTAGTGGGAGTTTATTGGTTTACTCTTACAGCTTCTAGAGATACTGGGTTCATTTAGTTATTTACTGCCACAGTGACAGACACTACTTCACCTGATTCCCTCTTGATTGAAAGCATCTTGCGTTTATTTCAACCACTTCTTTTTCTTCCTTTTCATTTTTGTAGATTCTAATCAAGGCACCATGTTTCTGAAAAACCTGACAATGGAGCACTCAGGAACCTACAAGTGTGTGTCATCCAACATCCTCGGGGAACGATCATGCCGACTGGTTCTCATAGTCACAGGTAAGGATAGATTTCTTTTGACGAATTCCGCTGTTAATCTTTTCAGTAAAATGGCCCTAAATATAGGCACGAGCAAATGCCACTACAAACAGATGGCATTTATCTATCTTTCAATTTGCAATAATGCTGTCAGTTTTGGCTGTTTTTGGGAACCAATGCTTCACGGCCTGATGACATCTTGTGAATGGTGTGGGTGGGATTCAGTGAGGAATTAGCAAACAGAGAGAAAAAGGACTTTGATAATTAAAACATAAAAGTGATAATGTGGCATCATTTCACCAAATGTACTGAATTTGTAAACAATGTTTCGAGTGTTTGCTTTGTGTAAAAGCTATATTTAGTGCAGTTTTCACTAGAAATGCGGAACAGTTGAAAATCTACCCCAACAGACTTGATGAAGTTGCAACATCTTTTACTGCAACAGGGGTGAGCACGGTGGCTCAGTGTCAGTGATTAACATTGTTGCTTCACAGAGACAGGGACATGGGTTCGAGTCAACCATTGGGTGGTTGTCTGTGTGGAGTTTGCACATCCTCCCTGTGTCTGTGTGGGTCTCCTTTGGGTGCTCTGGTTTCCTCCCATAATCCAAAGATGTGCAGGTTAGGTGGATTGGCCACGCTAAAATTGTCCACAGTGCCCAGGGATGTCAAGTCTACGTGGATTGGCCATGGGAAACGCAGAGTTACAGGGATGGGGTGGTTTTCGTGTGGACTTGATGCGCCGAATGGCCTGCTTCCATACTGTAGCAATTCTATGGTCAGAAGTGTTCTTATTGCTGTTATTAGTTCATTTAAAACTCAACACCATCTGAGAATCAGATGGTGCCTAAGATTTGATTTCTGTTGCACCTGCAGCTGACTAGAATCTAACACTTAATGTCATGCCACTGCAAAGTACAAATGTGCTAAGTTCTATCAGATTTTAAATAGTGCAGAGAATGGAAAACTGTCTTTCCGCTTCTGGGATATGAATCTAATTGAGCTCAATGTGACAAAATGAAAGGCGTCCGCTTTCTATCGCTAATTAAGTGCACTTAGTCAGTGCTATACAAATCTAATCATCTGTGGATACCAGTGAACTGTGAGCAACACTGTCTATAATTGATGACTTAATGGCCAATCTCAATCAGAATGTGCAGACAGTGACAGTGATATAAATGTCATGTTGGTCCAGGAGGGAGAGCTTATGTGAGGCTAGACAAAGTTATTCTGTTGGTATAATCTAAGGGGAATTTACATGACACAATATTTGCATTGCACCAAACCTGGGAGGCTGTGATGCTGTTATTTCTGTTTGGTTTGATTAATACAGAATCCATGATAATCCAAGTATGGTGAGTTAACAGTTGCTAGAAAAAATGTTTAAAGAGTAAACTTCTTACCCCTGGGGAAGTACCAGATTCCGCTCATTTGATACTGCTGTTGAATTGTGGACATTACATTGTATTGACACTAGTAAGAAATTCTGTTAGAACTGATAAAAGGTCATTGACTTCAAAGGTTAACTCTGTTTCTCACTCCTATTTACAGCATTTTCTGCTTTTATTTCTGATTTCTGGCATTTTCAAAATCCTATTGGAAAGATGTTGTGAAACTTGAAAGGGTTCAGAAAAGATTTACAAGGATGTTGCCAGGGTTGGAGGATTTGAGCTATAGGGAGAGGCTGATGAGACTGGGGCTGTTTTCCCTGGAGAGTCGGAGACTGAGGGGTGACCTTATTGAGGTTTACAAAATTATGAGGGGCATGGATAAGATAAATAGACAAAGTCTTTTCCCTGGAATGGGGGAGTCCAGAACGAGAGGGCATAGGTTTAGGGTGAGAGGGGAAAGATATAAAAGAGACCTAAGGGGCAGCTTTTTCACTCAGAGGGTGGTACGTGTATGGAATGAGCTGCCAGAGGAAGTGGTGGAGGCTGGTACAATTGCAACATTTAAGAGGCATCTGGATGGGTATATGAATAGGAAGGGTTTGGAGGGATATGGGCTGGGTGCTGGCAGGTGGGACTTGATTGGGTTGGGATATCTGGTCGGCATGGAACGGGTTGGACCGAAGGGTCTGTTTCCATGCTGTACATCTCTATGACTCTATTTAGTTCCCAATGTGCACTGAGCACATCGTCTCCAATTTCAATATGGAGACTTGAGAGCACTACAAATGAGCCTTAGAGCCCTGAGTTAGGAAAGCGTTATCAGCTAGTGTTCCACATATCCCTAGTTAACATCCAAAAAGTGGCTATTATAAGAGCAAAGGGTTAACAAAACCAGGAATGTTGGGAGAAAATTGCCCCTTTGGTCCCTTTTATATCTTTCCCCTCTCACTCTAAACCTATGCCCTCTATTCTGGATTCACCCACCTCAGGCAAAAGACCTTGCCTAGTTACCCTATCCATGCCCCTTATGATTGAGGAAAAGTTGCCTCACATAAACATGACCTGATTCATCTCATTCCATGGAGGTTATTGCAATTTTCATTAAGACCTGTCCAATATCAACTAAATGCCATGGATCCAGAGTTACATGTAAACCAGACCAGATTAGGAGAGCATATTTCTTTCCCTTGAGATATTAGTGAACCAGATCAATTTTAATGGCAAGTTCTTTGGTAGCTGTGATGTGGAGATGCTGGTGGTGGACTGGGATGGACAAAGTTGAAAATCACATGACACCAGATTATAGTCCAATAGGTTATTTGAAAATACAGGCTTTCAGAGCACTGCTCCTTTGTCAGGTAGCTAGTGGGGCAGGATACATAGGACACAGAATATATAAGTAAAATATCAAAGTGTCATACAACTGATACAATGCTTTAGTCAAGTTAAGTCTTTAATCACTTATAATATGGATGCAAGTTTCGATTGATTAATATATAAATCCCAGAACTTCTTTCAAGCCACTGCCCCGAGATAACTTAAGGTTTTATCAATATGTAAAAAAAAAGTGACATCTCAGCTCTGACAGTACATTAAAGATGTGAGGTTTGCCTGTGTCCCAACCTGGAGTCAGACTGGTTTCATTTCCAAAGTTGGAATTTATAAAATGTCTCATTGACTGACTGCCTACAGATTGTGTGCTTTGTGACCAAAATAGAATGTATCTGTAAATACAAACCTGCAAATGCAAATTCACCCCATAGACGTGTGTGTGTGTGTGTGGTGTGTGTCTGTGTCTAGTATGTGTGTGTGTGCATGTATGTGTGGATGGGAGGGAGAGAGAATGTGTGTGTATGTGTGTGTGTTTGGATGGGAGGGACAGAGAATGTGTGTGTGTGTGTGGGGATGGGAGGGAGAGAGAGTGTGTACGTGTGTGTGTGAGTGTGAGAGTCTGTGCGCATGCTTGAGAGAGCACTTGCGCGTGTGTGATGGAGTATATGCCTGAGAGTGTGTGTGTGTGTGTGTGATAAAGAGAGAGAAAGAGTGTGCATGTATGAGAGAGCATCTGTTGGCCGATAACCTGGTGTCGTGTGATTTTCAAATTCGATGGTGACATGGTTGTCATTACTCTAACTTTTAATTCCAGATTTTAATGAATTCAGAACTCACTAGCTACCATGAATCCATGTCCCTAGAACATCACTGAAAACAACAAAATGTTGGAAATCACAGCGACTCAGGCAGTATCTATGGAGAGAAGCAACTCATGCTTCAAATCTAGGTGACTCTTCACCTATGTTTTGCTTTAAATTCAGATTCCAGCATGTACAGTAATTCACTCCTCTCCAGAACATAAGGTGTCCTGGTCAACAGTACAACCAGCTTACAGTTTCAATTAACTTTATAAGGTTTTTGCTTTCTTCTTTACAGTGAGCAATGAGGCTGGAGTGATTGTTGGAGCTGTGGTTGCTACCCTTATTGCGCTGATTCTGATTGCTGTTGTTGCATACTACGTACTTCATCACAAGAAGAAGAATCCCAAAGTTCCTGTTATCGGACATGAATTAAGGTTGGATATTTAAGTTGGCTATGGTAATCATGGTATAGGATATAATAAAAACTTGCAGCATCTGAGAGTACACTTTCCTCCGTACATTGGGCCAGTAAATTAGAGCTGATACTTACCAATAGTAGAACACCCAATTAATGATATGAAATTGGAAATACATAGAGTGAATGACAGTAAAGAAAATAGAGGGAATTAGAGTCAATTTAGATATGGAAAGAGAAATGAAGAGAGGAAAAGGAATGTTGGCTTAAGAGTTAACGGAAAAAAATCAAGAGAACAAGGTTAAAATATTAAATTTTCAAATGTTCTGGAGCAATTTACTATCTGCAGGCATAAATCTCCATGGTTTCAGAGTTGGGCTGGAGAAGTCAAGTAAGCAGGAACATCCTTCCACTGTTAAGTACCAGCCCTAACTTTCTGTGAATATTTATTTAACTGTTCCATTCTAATGGCATTTTGTGAAGCAGTTTGGGCCAGTGATTTATGATGATTCTGGACTCATACCATATCACTTGCTCACCCAAATTGCTCGTTTTGTTTTTAATGTATTGATACAGCATGTGCCTTCAACTCTGCATTATAGTGCCAGAAAATTCTGTCCTGTCGTTATTAGATTAATATATTTGTGTGAAATTCTTGTCAGTGCTGTTTTTTGCACAATATTTAAATTGTGAGTAATCCATTTAACCAGTGCACTAAAATTTTCCCATAACTGCTTCAAACAGACACAGGCATAGATTTGGGAGGTAATGGGATCATTTCAAAGCTTTGCTTAGTGTCCAGTGATCCCTTCTGGAAAGTGTGTGATTATTTTGACTATAGGTGAGGACAGGATTGGGTTCTGTTATGAAGCTTTCTGTGGCTGAGCAGTCTGCACACTCACCTTCGCAGTTTATTTCTGAATGACGGACTTGATGAATAGCCAAGAAAACAATGGGTGTACACAAGCAACTGTGATCTTTAATACCACCATGCACATTCATACTTTTGTCCAATCTGCTGGAGTCGATAACTGCTAGGATTTCAAACTATTAATTTTTAACACCATGGAAATGGTTAAATATTTCTGAACAACATCTCATGAAACTTGAAAGAGTTCGGAAAAGATTTACAAGGATGTTGCCAGGGTTGGAGGATTTGAGCTCTCGGGAGAGGCTGAATAGGCTGAGGCTGTCTTCCCTGGAGCGTCGGAGGCTGAGCGGTGACCTCATAAAGGTTTATAAAATCATGAGGGGCATTGATAGGGGCACGAATTGACAAAATCTTTTCCCTGGGGTGGGGGAGTCCAGTATTAGAAGGGATAGGTTTAGGGTGAGAGGGGTAAGATACAAAAGGGATCTAATGGGCAACCTTTTCACGCAGAGGATGGTGCGTGTATGAAATGAGCTGCCAGAGGAAGTGATGGAGACTGGTACAATTGCAACATTTAAAAGGCAACTGGATGGGTTTTTGAGTAGGAAGGGTTTAGAGGGATATGGGCGAAGTGCTGGCAAATGGAACTAGATCAGGATGGAATATCTGGTTAGCATGGGCTGATCAAGATCTGTTTCCGTGCTGTACATCTCTATGACTCTAGGTATTTAACTTTTTTTTGGAAGAAGATAATAACAGAACACATTCACTAATACCTGTCATGTAATAAAAAGAGAAGCTAATTTCTCGGATGCATACCTTTTGATACAGATTGACAGAAAATAGTTCAACAAACTCATTAGTAATATGTCTGAGCAAAATGAAAACAGAGAGGAAGTTAATGGGCTGGAAAGCTCTGAAGGTGTAAACTATTCTTGTTATCTTTGTAATATTTAGTGTTGAGTGTTGATGTATTCCTAGATATTTGTTATATGCCTTGTCCTGCCATTCTTTAACCTTTATTTCCCATCTTACAGTTTTTCCGCATTATTGAGTTACCACATATTTCTGCATTTGATCCCTTGTGACCACCATTTTGTTTAAAACCCTCTCCAGTGCCTTTGTTAAATGGTCTGCAAGAACATAGACTGTCCCAACTGTACAGCCTCCAACTTTCCCCAATACTGGTGCCAATGGTTCACAAACTAGAACACACATTTCCCACACCAGTCTTTGAACTGCATATTCATCCCTCTGATTTTATGTGTTAGATGCCAAATTGCACACAGCACAGATAGTAATCCAGATATTATAACCTTTGAAGCTCACCTCTTAATTTAATACTGAACTCCTTGTACTCTCTGTGTAGAACCTCATTTCTCATCCAACCAATGTCATTGGTGCTTATATGGGCCACAATATTTCCTTTCCACTATAAGTTCCTTTCCAGCTCTGAGTAGATGATCCAAACCCTGACACTGGACAGGCCATTAGTTATCTGCACTGTCACTTGTTGCAACAGGGAATGTTGTCACCTCTCACTATACTATCCCCCACTACTACCATGTTCCTTCGTGCTCCCCCAACTTGAATGGCGTCTTGTACCATGGTGCCATGGTTAATTTACATTTCCATTCTGCAGTCCCTGCTGTCATTCAAACATGGTGAGAGAACCTCATCCATATTAGACAATTGTAGAGGCTGATCATCCTGCATTCCTTCCCTCTGGATCCCCTTACCTGCCTCACTCACAGCAATACTCCCCTGTACCTGACCATTGACTAAATCAGAAAACACTTTCCTAAGTGGTGTGACTGCCTCCGGGTCCAAAAAAATCCAGATAATCTCCACCCTTCGTTGATTTATCACAATGCCTGTCATTTAGCCCCCTGCTCATAACCTGAGCCAAAGCTGCTTGAACCTCAAATACTTATTCCAGATGTGTCTGTCCTGGATTGCTATGGTACACAGGAACTCTCACATGCTACATCCCTAATGCATGCCCTGTCCTGTTTTCATTAATGAGTTTTAATTAATTATTGATTTATATTATTCATTTATTCATATTACCTTCCATATGCTTTATTAATTTTATGAACAATTGTACATTTTGTTAAATTTTAATAATAGAAATAACCTCAACCACTTCCCAAAGATTCAACAGTTAGCTCTATTCTCCATCATAGAACAAGCACCAATTCCAATCAGCTTTGATGTATGCCAATGAATAAATGAACCCGTTCTGAGCATGGAAGTAGTACTTGCACATTTCCAGATATCCTAAATTAATTTACTAAAGGTCTCTTCTATACAAATCATCCTCACTCCAAGTTGTAGCTCTATTCCTGTGAATTGCTACTTCAAGTGAAAGAACTTGAGGTGAACCATGGATTCTCAGAAGCCGTAATTAACTTCCTTTTCGACATTGACCCAAGAAAGCCAAGTGCAAGTTGAAATATTGCACCATATATATGTAGCATAATACATTCTTGGTTGAAATAAATTACAAAATGGAATCAGTCATTGAAGATATGAAGTAGCAGATCTGGGTCAATTATAGCACTTTAAAAACCATGTCAAATTTTGAGCATGCAAAAAGCAAGAACAATTTATAGACAGATGAAGGTCTTAAAGGCCAAAAGTAAAAAAAAAAATTATATATTCTGAGTTTTCTTTGATAGTCTTGAAATTCAGGTGGGGTTGTAATGTAAGTTGATTATTCTTCTTTGGACAAATTCTTTTAAGCTGCAACTTGTTCTTTTGTAATGTAGATTCTATGATACTTATGTTCTTTTTCTCAAACCTCTATTCCAGTAATATATTCCAACTTGTAACAGAGATGGAGTCTGAACTGAAAATGAAAATGTTGAGACTTTTAATCTTCCATTCTCCCTCCATTTATATGTAGTGTATGAAATTTGGCATGCAGTTCGGTAATCATCCAGATATAACCTTTGAAGTTTTGACTTTTGAGTAAAGACAGATCCTTATAGTGTCCGTGCAAAGCCTCATATTGCATTCTGTCTATGACATTATACTTCTATGGACTTGATCATTGCAATCTTTCCTTTACACTGCAAGTTCCTTTCCAGTCCTGAACAGATATTAGCTCCTTCTGTATAACAAACATAAGACCATAGATATAGGAGCAGAATTAGACCATTCAGCCTATCAAGTCTGCTTTGCCATTCAATGACTGATATGTTTCTCAACCCCATTCGCCTGCTTTCTCCCTAGTATCCTTACTTAAGAGCACCTTGTGCAGCACCTTGTCAAAGACCTTTGGAACAGGCAAATTCATAATCATAAACTTTCACAAGGGAGGATTAACTCACATGGCCGTTGACTATTGGGACACAATGGGGACAATGCATGTTAATGAAGGAGTTTCAGTCTCCCATTGTCAAAGCTATCAAGATGTCATTGAAACAGATAAGGGAGTCTATAGCACCTTTTGGACAATGAGTGTTGGTAAGTTCTCTTCATCTCAAGACTTCACCTGATGAAGGAGCAGTGTTCTGAAAACTTTTGATTTCAAATAAACCTGTTGGACGGTAACTTGGTATCGTGTGACTTCTGACTCTTCGTCTCAGGCAGTTTCTGGAGATGAAGTGTCAATTGCTTATTGTTCTTAATATGCCCAGGTTGTTAAAACAAAGGCAATATCTGACAGGGGAATCTGCCCAGACAGATCTCTTGTTAAATCAGAGTTTTACTTGGCCCCTCTTTTAGGTCAAGTACCACGTGCATTCATTTCAAAACACAATGTCCTGACTCATTTAAAGGTACTTCCTTTCAAACAATGGTTCCAGATATTAAATCATGCAACAAAATTAAAAATTAGTAGCCCCTCTGTCACATACAAATTTTCATTGAAGTATTTAATCTTAAACTTGTACACTGCATTGTTTACTTCACAGTTTGCCGCCAAATTATCTGCCTCCAGTTACATTATCTGTATTATGATTGTTTGCACTTACATTGCAACCATAGCCATTATGTTACATGAAATGAAGAATGTTTGGGATTTAATTTCAAGGCTGGACTTTATCTTTGAGGTCAAATGTGCTCAGCAGTATTTGAACTTTGCTTTTGTAAAGTCCTCAATTAAGTGAATGTTTTATTTCTGATTCCACACCCACAAATATAACATGACAATGTGAAATACTGGTGTTGAACTACTTGCTGTTTAGAACAAGTTTCATGGTTTAATATTTTGATTTTAGAGAGGATGCAGTGGCACCTGGCAAAGAAGCAAACTCCCATCTAATGGCACCATCAGCACACAGCATTGGGACCAACTCAAACAGCATGAACTCAAAATATAACATTGTTGTTTGAATCAAGTCATAAGCATTGCACTCCACAAATTTCAGGATTGACGAAGTTGAAGTTTCTTTATAAAATGTCTTATTGTCCTTTTATATTTGTTTTTCTTTACACTATCAAACCATCTTACTCCAAGTTGTTATTATTATCACATTGAGTTTTACTGGCTGAAGTCTGAAAAGTAATCATGGATCTTTGGCAAAATGACATGAAACTGGAGATGGGGATGTCCCTAAAAAACTGACCTATTAATGGCCTTGTTGCTTATTTTGAAATGATAGTCTCAGTTGGATGGCCTTAGGAACTTCATGGGGGAGGCATATTGTTTTAGCTTTTGGGGGTTTCCAAGATGGAGCATTTGGCAAGACTTTGACAGAGTGAGCTAAATTTAATATTCAATGAAACTCAAAAGAAAAAGCTGGTTAACCACTTACAATTTGGCACTGAGGCCAAATGATTGCCATGGAATGTTTCCAGATCCAAAATATTGTCACGATTAAGACATAATTGTAGCAAGAACCACATCTCCCTTCTTTCCTCTCTCACATTTTTGCTCTCACTTGGCTACATTTCTCTGAGAAAGTAGAAAACTGACCTGTGCCCAGGACTGTAGCAATTGTTGTTGACAAGTAATCATGAGGAAGTTTCATAAGGCGCAGCCTTGGCTTTGCTTGGATCTCTCTTTACTTGAGGACTGGGATATCACAGCAAAAGGAATAAAAATCAGAATTAAATAGTGACAAGAATTGAATCACCAGCCAGTGTAATTGATATAGTTATTTCTGACCACAGTACTCTGTTTTAAGTTTCAAATTAGCTAAATTAGTGTAAGTAAAATATTCAACTTCCCTCAGTCTCACCATGCCAGATAGATGTTAAAGTATAAATGAGGGAAAATAATTTTGGAGGACAGACAGCATTTTTAGCACTTCCTGATATTGTTTGGGCACAGATGGTATAACTGGGTTTAGTTTTGAAAGTTATGTTGTGAGGTTCTTAAGCAATATATATTGCCACTGCCGAAATATTGTGCTACCATCCACACCCTGAGTCCTGATGGACAAGTCTTCCCAACAAAATTTCCTTTAGGGTTGCAACTGGCTGCATGAAACTCATTATTGACCCAGATGGCTGAGTTTCCTATTCACTACTTTTTCATGATCTGCTCCCAAACGGGTTTTGGAATATAGTGGGACCAATATTTCAAGTTGATCTCTCAGCAGATAGTAATTATGCACTGTTACCAGCTTTCAGCATTTTCTGCGATAATGTGCCTGCATTGATTTAGAAAGTATGGTACATGAAACAAAAGCTTTTATTATAATTTGTCAATTTTTACTTCCGTTTCATAAATATGTATGCTTCACTGTGCTGAGTGGAGGATGTTGAATTTGAACTGATTAAAAATGTTGCTGAGACTGCTTCCAGCACCCAATATGGGTTTGACTGAATTTGTTTGTATGTTTTATGACTCTCTGCTGTAGCGTGAACTTGAATACACTTTTTTATGCCAGTGTTTTTTTTTGCAGTTTTTTTACATTCTACTCAAATATTGCAGTATATTGAAATTTCAAACATGCCTGAGACAGATGAACAGGTTGGAGTTTCTGTTGACATCAATTATATAATGTCCAAACTCTTTGAGGTTTTTGGGAGCATAACTGATCAAACAGCAACTTAGTATTCACTCACAAACTTTCCAAAAGCCGGGTTTTTCTTGGAAAAGCTGCGCGTCTGCTCTAATAAATTCACAACCTTGATCCATTTTGACATAATAGGAGCAGTTCTTGCCCAATAGATGAACTGAGCTTCCACAACCTCAATAAAACACATTTAGTTCATAAAATTATGTTGTACACATACTACTGCATGAATGTTTACATATTTAGGCTTTCTCCCAGTTTGTAGATCCACTGGCACGGAATTTAAATTGAAGACAGGGATACAAATTTATAACTGTAGTTTCTCTGATCTGAGCTTTGTTTCACTCTGAAGGTGCTTTCTTACTCGAGATGATGTTAACTTTATGAAGTACACTACCTTTTGAAAATCTATCTGTCCTCAGCACCATTGATTAAAAATAGCCATTGCGCAGTCCTTGCAAAAGTGAAGACTTGCTTTCACAATGGGGACAATACCCCTCTGTATAGTGGAACAGATTAAGAGCAGATCTAGCTATCCAAAATTCCCAATCTACACATTGAAAACAATTCATAATTAACAGTAAAATTCGATTACTGCATCATCCTATAACCTTGTAGTGTGGTATATCTTTCACTCTGTAATCACAGTCATTCCACAATCTGAATCCTGGTTCTAATCAATCTTAAATCCTAGATATTTAGCAAGGCATACTTGGAACAGCATCAGATGTATTTTAGAATGAGCTACTGGCATAACGATGCATTATTAAAGATAGCTGGCTAAAAAACAAGCTAAGCAGTCCCACAGTCATAGGTCAGAGAAAAGCATAGTTGCCTATCTTATCCGGTCAAGGCCAATGATGTAGAAATATGCAACTAATGCAAGGAGAATTCACCATAAAAATATTTGTCCTCAGCAATGATGAAACTCAGCAGGTGAGTGAAAAGTAAAGGGTAAGATATTTAAAAATGTCTTTGCTCAAAACCGCCAAGTGGATGACCCCATTATGCTTCCTCAAGATTGAAATAACTCCACGGAGGCCAATATCTCATCACCAAGTCACCTTTTATTTACATGTGGAGGGTCCTTGACACTGATCCAGCTCCCTCAGAGCCAGCTCTCAGAATAAACAGAACCTGTGACACTCCTGTTTTCATCTGTCAGCTAGGGCTCCCTGATTGGATCAAATTAACAGTCTCAATCAGGGCAGTCATATTTTGTGAGGTATACCTTGGTCGATCTTGTTACAATCATGACACTGATGTCTTCACCATCAGAGAGACTGATGGGCAGCTATTTTGCTTTATCCTGTACAATTATAAGCAGTAATTGAGTTCTGTTGAGACAAAGGCAATGGGCTGTAACAACATTTCAATAATAATGCTGAACATTTGTACCCTGATGCTAACCATTTCCCTAGCAAAACTGTTCCAATAAAGCCATGAAATTGTCTTATTTAGAAATAAGCTCAATGCTAACTTATTCAATTGTCACCCTCATAGTTTCCTCCTAATTAACAGTAAATATTTGGAGGAATAATCAATAATATATTCAAACAACAGGTACTATCCAACAACCTGCTCAATTTGGGTTGCAGCAGAACCCAAACAGGATTGAGCCAGACATTGAAGTAAAGCTCAACTTTTGAAGAACTGGAAACAAGCTGTCATCAGCATCAATGTACCATTTAACTGGGCATGACATCAAACAGCACCAGCAAAACTGGTTATGAAGAGAGTTTTTATGGGGGGCGTGGGATGTGTTAAACAGAAATCCTTTCATTGGCTAGAATTATATATTACACAAAGGTAGATAGTAATGGTTGTCAGAGGCAAATCTTCACATCTGTTCTAATATTACTAAAGGGGACCAGAGTTTATCTGGATATGGTAGCATAGTGCTTTTATTACACTGGTAATCAAGAGGCGTGGAACATGGAATACTATCTATACTTATGACAGCATGGTGGCTCAGTGGTTATTCTGGCTACCTGACAGGGACCTGGGTTTGATTCCAGGCCAGGCCACTGTCGGTGTGAAGTTTGCACGTTCTCCACGTGTCTGTGTGGCTTTCTTCCGGGTGCTCCGGTTTCATCCCACTATCCAAACATGTGCAGACTGGCCATGCTAAATTGCCCATAATGTTCAGGGTGTGTAGGTTAGGTACATTAGTCACAGGAAATGTAGAGTAATAGGGTATGCGGAATGGTTCTGGATGGGATACCCTTCAGAGGGTCAGTGTGAACCTTTTGGGCCAAGTGGCCTGTTTCCACACTGTAGGGATTCTATGATATTGCCCTCAAGACTCACACCATTCTAACTTGGAAATGTCTTGCCTTTCCTTCATTATAACTGAAGCTACATCTTCAAACACCTTGACTGAATGTGTTGTGGAGGTCATACAGACTACAGCAGTGGTAGAATGTTCTGAAGGACAATTAAGGTTGGGCAATCAATGCTAGCCTTGATGGCCAAACCCATATCTGCTGAGTGAATCTTTATAAGGAATTGCACTCACTGGTCACACAATTTTCAGCTGCTTCATCAATGATCTTCCATGCCATAAAGTGGGGAATAAGGCTGTTCCATAGTGTTCATCCATTACTCATTTGATAATAAAGAAGTGTTTGTCATGAAGTAACATAATTTGGAAAATGTTCAAACTTAGTTGGACAAATAGCTTGGATCACTGCTGTACCAAGTAGTAAACATCTTGAACAATAGAAAGCTCAATGTCTTCTCTTCACTGGATAGAGTAGACACAGAAAAACTGTTTCCACTTGTTGAAGGAACAAGAATGAAAAGATACAGATTTAAAGTGATTTATAAAAGAAGCAAGATCGAAATGAGGAAAAAACCTTATTCACTCAAGGACTAGTTAGTGTATGGAATCCATTGCTGGGAGAGGTGGTGGAGGCAAGTAAAATTGAAACATTCAAGAGGGTGATTATTTGGATAGAAATTGAGTGCAAGGGTATGGAGAAAAAGCACTGACCTTTATTTGAAGAACTGGGTCAGGCATAATGGGCCAAATTGCATCTTTCTGCACTGTAGGGCTTCTGTGATTCACCTGTGAGGGCAGCACATATAGATAGTAATGTGCAATTTTGATTTGTTTTAAATTCAGTCGTGGAATGTGGATATCACTGGCTGGGCCAGCACCCGAGTTGCACTGTACTATTATTTGGTCTTTCGTCCTCACGCATTAACCACATATCAAATAATTCTGAGTGAAACATTAATTGACAATAGTGAGTAGAGTGGGTTCTTTCCTGATTATATGTTTTATTGAGATCTGTCTCTTGATTAAATTTTAAAAACATAAAACTTAAGCACCAAGTTAGCTTGGAGCAGTGTTTTTAGTAATGTAAGACTTGGCTATTTTCTGGGTCTGCAGATTGTTAAGGAGCAAAGATGCCCTTTAGCGGAGTGATATGCTCTTCCTGTCAGATGTGGGAGAGTAGGGAGAGTCACCATGTTACTGATGATTATGTATGCAGGAAGTGTGCCTGGTTATGAATCCTGTCAGATTGCATGGATTGGTTGGAGCAGTAGTAACAGGCAATAAGAAATTTACAGGAGCTAGGGGGTGTGATGGATGACAGTAAAAGGAAGGGAGAAAAGCCTCAGATATAGTCAGGTAGATGGGTTACCACCAGGAAAGATAGGAGAGGGAGGCAGGTCATACAGGAGTCTCCTGTGTCTATCCCATCTCAAACAAGTATGCTGTTTTGGAAAATGTAGTGTGATGAACTCTCAGGGGAATGTAACAGAACAGCCAAGTTTCTGGTACCAAGAATGGCTCTAACATATTGAGGGGTATGTCAATTTCCAAGTGATTGATTGTGACAGGGGACTCTTTAGTCAGAGTAACAGACAGATGTGTTTGCAGCCGGAAGCAAGAAATCAGAATGGTGTGTTGCCTTCTGGTGCTAGGATCAAGGACTTCTTTCAGAGGGTAAAGAGTGTTCTCAAGGGGAGAGGGACTAACATTATACACATTGGAACTAACAATATAGGAAGGAAAAAGGATGAGATTCTGAAGGGTGAATATAGAAAGCTCGGCGGGAATTTTAAAAGGAGGTCCTCATGGGTAGCAATAGCTAGATTATTCCCGGTGCTACAAGCTAGTGAGGGTAGGAATAGGAGGATAGAGCAAATGAATGTATGGCTGAGGACAGGGTGCAGAGGAGAAGGGTTAACATTTTTGGATCATTGGAACCTCTTCTGGGATAGAAGAGACCCATACAAGAGGGACGGATTGTACCTGAATTAGAAGGTGACTAATATACTGGCAGGGAGATTTGCTAGAGCTGCTCGGGAGGATTTAAACTAGTAAGGTAGGAGAGTGGGACCCAGGGTGGTAGTGAGGAAAGAGATCAATCTGAGACTGGTACAGTAGGTACAGTACAGAAGTCAAATGGTCAGGGCAGGCAGGAACAAAGTAGAGAACAAGGTAGGACTAATAAATTAAACTGCATTTATTTCAATGCAAGAGGTCTAACAGGGAAGGCAGATGAACTAATGGCATGGTTAAGAACATGGGAATGGGATATCATAGTAATTACAGAGACACGGCTCAGGGATGGGCTGGACTGGCAGCTTAATGTTCCAGGATACAAATGCTATAGGAAGAATAGAAAGGGGGGCAAGAGAGGAAGGGGATAGCATTATGGCTGTACTTAGAGAGGACATTCCTGGGAATAGAGAAAGGGGAGTTATTTGGGTGGATTTGAGAAATAAAAAAGGGATGACCCCCTCATTGGGATGACATTACAAACCCCCTAACAGTCAGAGGGAAATTGAGAAATGAATTTGTAAGGAGATCTCTGTTATCTATAAGAATAATAGGGTGGTTATGGTAAGGAATTTTAACTTTCCAAACATAGACTGGGACTGCCATCATGTGAAGGGTTTAGATGGGCAGGAATTTGTTAAGTATGTACAAGAAAATGTTCTGATTCAGTATGTGGATGTACCAATTAGAGAAGGTGCAAAACTTGACCTACTCTTAGGAAATAAGGTAGGGCAGGTGACTGAAGTGTCACTGGGGGAGCACTTTGGGGCTAGCGACCATAATTCTATTAGTTTTAAAATAGTGATAGAAAAGGATGGTCCAGATCTAAAAGTTGAAGTTCTTAATTGGAGAAATGCCAATCTTGACAGTATAAGGACAAAAAGGTAACTAGGGAGAGAATAGGGCCCCTCAAAGATCAGCAAGGTTGCCTTTGTGTGGAGCCGCAGAAAATGGGGGAGATACTAAATGTGTATTTTGCATCAGTATTTACTGTGGAAAAGGACATGGAAGATACCAAATGTAGGGAAATAGGTGGTGACATCTTGAAAAATGTCCATATTACAGAGGAGGAAGTGCTGGATGTCCTTAAACGTATAAAGGTGGATAAATCCCCAGGACCTGATCAGGTGTACCCGAGAACTCTGTGGGAAGCGAAGGAAGTGATTGCTGGGCCTCTTGCTGAGATATTTGTATCATCGATACTCACAGGTGAGGTGCTGGAAGACTGGAGGTTGGCTAACATAGTGCCACTGTTTAAGAAAGGTGGTAAGGGCAAGCCAGGGAACTATAGATCAGTGACCCTGACGTCAGTGGTGGGCAAGTTGTTGGAGGGAATCCTGAGGGACAGGATGTACATATATTTGGAAAGGCAAGGACTGATTAGGGATAGTTAACATGGCTTTGTACATGGGAAATCATGTCTCACAAACTTGATTGTGATTTTTGAAGAAGTAACAAAGAGAATTGATGAGGGCAGAACGGTAGATGTGATCTATATGGACTTCAGTAAGGCGTTCGACAAGGTTCCCCATGGGAGACTGGTTAGCAAGATTAGATCTCACAGAATACAGGGAGAACTAGCAATTTGGATAGAGAACTGGCTCAAAGGGAGAAGACAGAGGCTGGTGGTGGAGGGTTGTTTTTCAGAATGGGTCCTCTACTTTTCGTCATTCATATAAATGATTTGGATGTGAGCATAAGAGGTATAATTAGTAAGTTTGCAGAACACACCAAAATTGGAGGTGTAGTGGACAGCGAAGAAGGTTACCTCAGATTACAACTGGATCTTGATAATATGGGCCAATGGGCTGAGAAGTGGCAGATGGAGTTTAATTCAGATAACTGCAAGGTGCTGCATTTTGGGAAAGCAAATCTTAGCAGGACTTATACACTTAATGGTAAGGTCCTAGGGAGTGTTGCTGAACAAAGACACCTTGAAAGTGGAGTCGCAGGTAAATAGGATAGTGAAGAAGCTGTTTGGTATGCATTCCTTTATTGGTCAGAGTATTGAGTACAGGAGTTGGGAGGTCATGTTGCGGCTGTACAGGACATTGGTTAGGCCACTGTTGGAATATTGCATGCAATTCTGGTCTCCTTCCTATCGGAAAGATGTTGTGAAACTTGAAAGGGTTCAGAAAAGATTTACAAGGATGTTGCCAGGGTTGGTGGATTTTAGATATATGGAGAGGCTGCTGAGGCTGAGGCTGTTTTCCCTGGAGAGTCGGAGCCTGAGGGGTGACCTTATAGACGTTTACAAAATTATGAGGGGTATGGATAAGATAAATAGACAAAGTCTTTTCCCTGGGGTGGGGGAGTCCAGAACTAAATGGACATAGGTTTAGGGTGAGAGGGGAAAGATATAAAAGCGACCTAAGGGGCAACTTTTTCATGCAGAGGGTGGTACGTATATGGAATGAGCTGTCAGAGGAAGTGGTGGAGGCTGGTACAATTGCAACATTTAAGAGGCATTTGGATGGGTATATGAATAGGAAGGGTTTGGAGGGATATGGGCTGGGTGCTGGCAAATGGGACTAGATTGTGTTGGGATATCTGGTCGGCAAGGACGGGTTGGACCGAAGGGTCTGTTTCCATGCTGTACATCTCTATGACTCTATTAGGCAAGAGCTTTCACAAGCTGATTGGGGCAGATATTTGCAGGCAAAGTGATGATTGGAAAGTGGATAGCCTTCAAAAATGAGATAATGAGAGTCCAGAGACAATATATTCCTGTTTGTGTGAAAGGAAAGGCTGGTAGGTGTAACAAATACTAGATGACTAGAGAAATTGAGGTTTTGGTTAAGAAAAAGAAGGAAATATATGTCAGGTATAGACAGGATGGATCGAGTGAATCCTTCAAAAAAAGACATTAGGAGTATACTTAAGAGGGAAAACAGGAGGGCAAAAAGGGAACATGAGAGAGCTTTGGCAACTAGGGTAAAGGAAATTCCAAAAGAATTGTATAAATGCATTAGGAATAAAAGGGTAGATCGGGAGAGAATAGGATCCCTCAAAGATTAGCAAGGCAGACAATGTGTGGAACTGCAGGAGATGGGGGGAGATAGTAAACATGTATTTTGCATCGGCGTTTACTGTGGAGAAAGACATGGAAGCTATAGAATGTGGGGAAATCGATGGTGACATCTTGAAAAATGTTCACATTACCAAGGAGGAGGGGCTGGATGTTTTAAAGCGCATAACGGTAAATTAATCCCCAGGAGCTGATCACCTGTACCCTAGCCCTCTGTGGACAGCTCGGGAAATGATTGCTGGGCCCTTTGCTGAGATATTTGTATCCCAGATAGTCACAGGCGTGCTGCTGGAAGACTGAAAGTTGGCTAACATAGTGCTACTTTTAAGAAAGGTGGTAGGGAAAGCCAGGGAACTATAGACCAGTGAGCCTGACATCGGTGGTGGGTAAGTTGTTGGAGGGAATCCTGAGGGACAGAATTTACATGTACTAGGAAAAGCAAGGACTGATTAAGGCTAATCAACTTGACTTTGTGCGTAGGAAATCATGTCTCACTCACTAACTTGGTTGAGTTTTTTTGAAAAAGTAGCAAATTGGATTGATGAGGGCAGAGCGGTGGTCATGATCTATATGGACTTATATAAGGCGTTCAACAAGGTTCTGCATAGTAGACCTGTTAGCAAAGTTAGATCTCATGAAATACAAGGAGAACTAGCCATTTTGATACAGAACAGGCTTGAAGGGAGAAGACAGAGAGTGGTGGTGGAGGACTGCATTTCAGACTGGAGGCTGGTGTTTGACATTTTTTGACATTTTTTGACACTGCTTTTTGACATTTATATAAATGACTTGGATGAGAATATAGGAGGCATAGTTAAAAATTGGAGGTGTATTGGACAGTGAAAAAGGCTACCTCAGAGTTCAACGGGATATTGATCAAATGGGCCAATGGGCTAAGGAGCGGCAGATGGAGTTTAATTTCGATAAATGTGAAGTGCTGCATTTTGGAAAGGCAAATCCGAGTAGGACTTATACACTTAATGGTAAGGTCCTGGGGAGTGTTGCTGATTAAAGAGACCTTGGAGTTTAGGTTTATAGTTCCTAGGAAGTAAAGTCGCAGGTAGATAGGATAGCTGAGAAGGCATTTGGTATGCTTTCTTTTATTGGTCAGAGCATTACGTATAGAAGTTGGGAGGTCATGTTGCGGCTGTACAGGACATTGATTAGGTCACTTTTTGAATATTGTGTGCAATTCTGGTCGCCTTCCTATCAGAAGCATGTTGTGAAACTTGAAAATGTTCAGAAAAGATTTATAAGGATGCTGCCAGAGTTAGAAGATTTGAGCTATAAGGAGAGGCTGAATAGGCTGGGGCTGTTTTCCCTGGAGCATCGGAGGCTGAGGGGTGACCTTACAGAGACCTATAAAATCATGACAGGCATGGATAGGATAAATAGACAAGGTCTTTTCTCTGGGATGGGGGAGTCCAGAATTAGAAGTCATAGATTTAAGCTGAGAGGGGAAAGATTCAAAAAGGACCTAAGGGGCAACTATTTCAAGCAAAGGGTGGCACGTGTATGGCGTGGTGGAGACTGGTACAATTGCGGCATTTAAAAGACATCTGGGTGGGTATATAAATAGGAAGGGTTTAGAGGGATACCGGCCAAGTGCTGGCAAATGGGACGAGATTAGGTTAGGATATCTGGTCGTCATGGACAAATTGGACTGAAGGGTCTGTTTCTGTACAGTACATCACTATGGCTCTATGGCTCTGTGACTCAACTAAAATAATGAAATTCTATTCCATTCACAGTGGGATTTGACAGATTTATTGACTTCACTTATTCACTTCCACACGGTATATCGTTCTTATTTTTTTTTAGATTACATTACAGTGTGGAAACAGGCCCGTTGGCCCAACAAGTCCACACCGACCCGCCGAAACGCAACCCACCCATACCCCTACATTTTACCCCTATACCTAACACTGTGGGCAATTTAGCGTGGCCAATTCACCTGACCTGCACATCTTTGGACTCTGGGAGGATACCGGAGCACCCGGAGGAAACCCACGCAGACACGGGGAGAACGTGCAAACTCCACACAGTCAGTCGCCTGAGGCAGGAATTGAACCCGGGTCTCTGGCGCTGTGAGGCAGCAGTGCTAACCACTGTGCCACCGTGCCGCCCAATTTATATTGACATTTTGCTTTTTTTTTTGCAGCTGAACTCAAAATGAGAGCAAACCATTTATTATTAAGAATGATTGTGAGAATTGGAATGAGCTTGTTGCCAACCTGCATCAAGATTGCTCTATGATACAACTCCCTGGAAAGCTAATCTTTCTTTTACTAGAGCTTTGATATATCCATCACACTGTCTGTCGATGGTGAAGGCTGGGGCTGGAAAGTTTTGTTCGGTGAATATTTAACTGAGCCCTTGGTGAACTATCAAAGTGTAATCCATTGTGGAAACACTCTTTCTGTGGGCATCAGGGATGGCAAAGATACACTGGACTGTATGAAGGGTCTGTTTATTTAATTTGGTGTCATTGCTACCATGGAGACTGAGGTTGGTCTCAGTGAGGGATGATTTTGACTTCGCGTTTCTTCCGGTTCACTCTCCGTACTTTAGTCTCTAGGCAACGGGTAAACACAATCTCCCGGAGCAACCGGAACACAGCGGGTTACTGGGATCACAGGGATCACCGGGATCACAGCAGATTCCGGGAGCGAGCACCGACGATCACGGGGGGATCACCGTGGGTTCTCTCTGGGATCGAACCGGGACCAGGATTAAAACGAAACCTTGTGGATCACCGGGATCGAACCGGATCAGATCTGGATTAAAACGGGACCGAGATCAGGCCGTCACCAGAATTAAACCACAAAGGGATTAAAGCAGCAGTGGGGTCAGACAAGGGTTAAGTGGGTACTAGGGTCACACACCAAGGTCATACCAGGAGCAAGTTCACAAACTAAGACCTAAATCACTCCTGGATTAAACCAGGAGCCACCATCTGGATTAAATCAACACTGTAATCCAACCGTTTCAAACCAGGACCATGGCAGGGTCACAGTAGGATTAAACAGGGACAGGTATCAAAAGCACATTATTTCCACACTAGGACCTGCAGTGAACAGGTACTGGTAGCAAATCAGGATTAAAGCAGCACCAGGATCACACAGGATTAGGAACACATCAGGAACAAACTAGAACCTACATCAAACAGGCCCACAGACACTAATTCAAGATCAAGTCTGGAAATAGATCAAACCAAGATCAGAATCGATCTGTGATTGAACTGAATCAAACAAACATTGAAATTAAACCAGAAGAGAGACGTAGGATCTGAGACTGTGAGGTTGTGAGACTGTGAAAGTGGGAGAGGGACTGGGATAGCAACTGGTAATGAGAGGGGAAAGTGGATTTGAGATCTAAGTGGTATTGAAAGGATAAAACTGAATAACAGGGTTGAACCAAATCTAAACACAGAGATCAGTGTGACTGGAACAAAGGACAGAGGCTACTTTCAGGTAAAGAAAAGACAAAAGATCCCACATTAGCAGAGTGTGGGATATTACATCTTATTTTAGCAGGTAATATCAATATGTCAGTGCCATTTTCCAACACCACGCTGCGGATTCCCCGTGGTTTTGGGAATTTGTTGGAGGGCCTGTCCAGAGAGGTGCTGAGGCATCAGCCAAAGGACATCATAGAATTCGCTGCCATATATTTTGAGGATTTGCTGGAGAAGAGGGAAGGTAACTGCAATCATTTTGATATCTTGTCCTCTACTTTCCTGACTGTCCAACAATAGCTTGCAATTTCCCAGGCTCTTCAATTTAAAGTTTTCATCCTAGTTTCAAAATCCTTCATGAGCTCTCTCCTCTAGCTCTCTGTAAGCTCTTCGAGCACTACAACCCTCTGAGGTCTCTGCATTGTCCAACACTCACCTCTTGTGCATTCCCCACTTCCTTTGCCATGCCATTAGTGACTGTTCCTTCTGACGTTTTGATGCCAGTCTCTGGAATTACAATCTCTCCCATTTCTCCATCTCTCTCATTTAAGCTTTGCTGAAAATCTACCTCAATGATCAAACTTTTAATCATCCATTAATGTCAAAACTTATTAATTTTTGATTTATTTTATTTGTCTGATTATGCTTCTGTGCATTTCTATAGGAGATTTTCAACATTAAATGTGCTATGTTAAGACAAGTTATTGTTGTAAGTAGGATTGGCCAGTGTACAAGCTGATACGACAACTAGTACCAAAATTTGTGTTCATATAGACATATGGCCAAAGTTATGTTATATTGACATTCTTAGTGTCCGGGGCAGGACTGAACCAAGGTGCACACACAAAAGAACCTTATTCTTGTATAGTGTATAACTTCACAATAGGAAGGGATTATTACAAATGGTAAGACAATATAACCTTGGTGATAATGGAATGAGAAATTACACCAGAAGTGAAGAACTTCAGTTGTATGGTGAGATTGGAGGTTCTCCTTACAGAGATGGAAATGTGTTGCTGGAAAAGCGCAGCAGGTCAGGCAACATCTAGGGAACAGGAGAATCGACGTTTCGGGCATTAGCCCTTCTTCAGGAATGAGGAAAGTTGGTCCAGCAGGCTAAGATAAAAGATAGGGAGGAGGGACTTGGGGAAGGGGCGTCGCTGAACTAGTTCCATTCGTGTGCATCTGGCCTGTATGCCTTTAAACCTTCCTATTCATGCATATGTCCAAATATCTTTTAAATGTGGTATTTAATCTCACATCTACCACTTCCCCTGGTAGTTCATTCCATACATTCACCACCCACTGTGTGTAAAAACAAGTGCCCCTCAGGTCCCTTTTAAATCTTTTCCTGCTTACCTTAAACCAATGCCTCCAGTTTTAGACTTCTGTACCCTGGGGAAAAGACCTTGGCTTTTCACCCTATCTATGCCTCTCATGATTTTAGAAAACACTGTAAGGTCATCCCTCAACCTCCTACACTCCAGACAAAACGGTACCTGATAGTTCAGGTACCGTTACAACATTTAGTAAGCAATCTACCATGCGGAAACTTGTTGAAGGCCTTACTAAAGTCCATGTAGACAACAGACATCTATCTTCTTGGTCACCTCTTACAAAAAAACTCAAAGTTGGAGACATGATTTTCCATGCACAACACCATGTTGGCTATACGACCAACTTTCCTCATTCCTGAAGAAGGGCTAATGCCCGAAACGTCGATTCTCCTGTTCCCTAGATGCTGCCTGACCTGCTGCGCTTTTCCAGCAACACATTTCCATCTCTGATCTCCAGCATCTGCAGACCTCACTTTCTCCTCCTTACAGAGTAGCCTACAGGGAAGATTGAACAGAGATGTCAAAATCATGAAGGGTTTTAATACAGCAGATGAAGAAAAGATGTTTGCAGTGACAGTAAGGTGGATAAACAGAGGACATTTGTTGGCAAAAGATTCTGGCTGGAAATGTGTTATTTGGAATGCATTGACTGAGAGATTAGTGGTGGCTAAATGCCCTTCTTCTAGATACTTTTAATCCACCTGCTCAGATATACTGTGACTTACGTATGTCTAGGGCAGGTGGGGTTTGACTCCAGATCTTGGATTATTCATTATAGGATCAAAAGGACATGAACGCTTTGGAGAGGGTGCAGAGAAGGTTTACCAGGATATTGCCTGGTTTGGAAGGTGCTAGCTATGATGAGAGGCTGAGTAGGTTGGGATTGTTTTCATGAGAAAAAAGGAGATTGAGGGGGAACTTGATTGAGGTCTACAAAATCATGAAGGGTATAGACAGGGTAGATAGAGATAAGCTTTTTCCCAGGGTGAAGGATTCAATAACGAGAGGTCCTGCTTTCAAGGTGAGAGGTGAACAGTTTAAGGGGGATACACGCGGCAAGTACTTTACACAGAGGGTGGTAGGTGCCTGGAACATGTTGCCAGCAGAGGTAGCAGAGGCAGGCACGGTAGATTCATTTAAGATGCATCTGGATAGATGCATGAGTAGGTGGAGAGCAGAGGGATACAAATGCCTAAGAATTGGGCAACGGGTTTAGACAGTGGATTTTGATCGGCTCAGGCTTGGAGGGCCGAAGGGCCTGTTCCTGGGCTGTAAATTTTCTTTGTTCTTTATTATGAAGAGAAGAGGAGCTTACTTTTGTAGCCACATGAATATATGAATTGCATTGAGAAAGGCTATTTGGAGCAGCCAGTCACTGTGTACAAGCAGTCATGTTACCTTTAAAATGGAAGAATTCTTGTATTGCTGTTTGATAACTATTTACAGTTCCAATATTAATGTAATCAAACAAGAGATAAATGGTTATTTACACCTCTCCAGCACACTTTTTTCTATATGCGAGTATTGAAATTGACCATATGAATTATTTTGCAACAAAACTCAAGTGTATAAATATCAAGCTAATGAATAAGATATTACCTATGTCATTTTAGATGCCCTGATATCTGGCGGGAAAAGGACAATGAGTTCATTATTGTTTAAAACATCCAGTATCTTCTGCCTGTTTTGCAACTTGATACACATGGCACAGATTTTGAATGTGTCATGTGGCAACTATCTATCTGGTCCCATGACAATAGATGGAATCAATGCATCTAACCACAATATGAAGTTGAGAGAAATGGAAGTCAGATTTCTATTTTTAATTTAGATCAAACCTCAAGGGTAACTGACTATCAGCTCTTTTCATTGTGAAACTTTATCAGTGAACATATCTCATCATATGAAAGTTGAGAAGTAAAATATGTAAGATTGGTAAAAAGGGTGGTATGGTCCTAATTTTAGAACATTATATAATTTAAAATAGTTTGAAGATTTAAGTAGAACTTCAGTGATCAACCTCATATGTAACTTGCACAATGTGCAGCATAGCAATGGTAATTGTGGTAATTATTCATTCATGGGTAGTATTAGCAATCTGGTTATACATATTCCAGGAGATGTTAGTGGAAGTGATCTCACAGAGAGCTGGCACTGTGGTATGAGCAAGTTCTAAGGGAGTGTGAGACAGGAAAAGCAAACCAACTTCAGTTTGGCAAGTGGAACGAAAATACAGCAAGGTTTGAATAATGACTGAAGTTCAGAGAAAGAGAAAGTCCTATTTATTCTTCAGGGTTTGATGGGAAACTATGTTTCAAACAGAGATATTAGAAATCCCTAATGGTTAATGGCATATTTTTCTCAACAGTGCTGTTTATAATGAAGTTAAACCTGAAACCTTGGTCCCCAACATGAGACAATTGTAGTGACTTGCTGGCCATTTCAGAGGACAGTTAAAAGTCAATCACTTTGCTGGAATCACATTTTGTTACAAATACAAAGTTTAGAAGACTATCATGTTTTGCGACTGTCTCCATAATTTATGACTAATTAAGGATTGAAGGGGTGACATGACCTGCTATGAATTCTGCCAGACAACAAGCCTTAGGTTTTAAAGGTTAAATGGTAGGTCCTGGTTTTCTTATAGGGAAGAAATGTTCATACCTGTAGTAATGATAAGAACAGCTGTGGTTGAAAACTCGCAGAAGGTATTGAGAATGTCAGGGTTTATACATGCTTATATAGTGAACTGCTTTTGTAAGTTCAAGACAGGATTGAGTTAGAGATCTAGTTAATTAGAATTTTTGCCTCCATACATGTTCAAGTGATTCAATCTGCCATAAAGATGGGCTTTGGAAAGAGTTTATAGCAAGCTGCAGGTGGTCCCTAGACTAGGAATGGATTCCAGTCCTGAATACTTTTGCACGTTGATCTGCATGCAAGTTGGAACACAATACAGTCCAATATAGAATAGCCATTTGCTGTGCGCTCATATGTTTGCATTTCAGATAGTTTAAGTTATTATGAATATGGGATCATGATCATAAATATGAGTGCTCAAATGTTTGTAAATTAAGGATTGTCTATATTGTATTAGTGGAGTCATATAAAATATTCCTGAAAATCAGAGATGCAAGTCAGTCTGCAGTCATCTGTGTGAGTGAGAGAACAAGAGCAGGAGATAGAGGTAGTTAATCCTGTACCTGCAGAGAAAATGTTGACCCAATTGTTATCCATGCAGAATGTGGGTGGAATCTCATACTGAGATTAAAGAGAATATTTGTGAGGATTAGAGAAGGCTGAACAATTCACATAATTTGAACTAGAGTGAAGGAATCTTCTCATGTAAGCCTCACAGTTAAAGTCAGTTCTGGAATTTAAATCAGCCGGCTGGGAAAGGAGAAAGGAAGCAGGCCATCATAAGTGAAAAGTAGCTTCGAGCTGGCTCCAGGAGAATAAAGTGTCCACTTAGGGCACAGCAGAACTATAACCATGACAGGGTACTGCTGGAGATGTTAAAAGTTGTATGGGGGAACCTTTTTGAAAGTTTAAAATATAAATTGTCTACTAACACATGGTTAGTCAATGTGCTTTTAGTTTGTTTGTAACAGTAAGAGTTTTAAAGCTGTATTCTTGTATGAATCGTTCAATCACTCTAACCTCAAATATCTCCTTCAAAGTTATTGGTGTGTACAGGGATCATAACATTATTAACCAGACCAGTGTAAGGTTTGGCAGATAACCTTCCTTAAATGACATTAGTCAACCCATCATGATTTATGAACAATCCAGTCATTTCATGGTCACAATTTCTGATAATATTTTTGTGCTTCAGATTTATTTAATTCATTGAAATTAATTTACCTGATTGCTATGGTGGCATGTTGAACTCTGGTTTCCAATATGGTCTTTGGTTACTAGTCCGATAGGACAATCATGATAATTCCAAATCCATAAGGATAATTTAGGAGCTGCAATGTAAGTGCATTCCACATGTGCACACTTGTGAAATTTAAACAAAACATCAGTCTTAACAGCAAGCGTAACTATTCAGTTTGCGTTGATGTTGTAGTGTAAATGGGCATATCTAGGCTTATGAAAATAGAGCCTTTCTTAAGAACCATCAATGATAACAGTTCTTCATGAGTTAAATTTGCACCCCAACTTTGAAATTAATTCACTTTATTGTAACCATTCCCATGTTCTTCATTTAAACTTTTTCTTTCTTAATCCTCCCTCCTCTCATCTCCTCTTCATTCACTTCAGCCACTGGTATAGACCCTGCAGACTGGGCAGCAAAATTGGAGGATCGATTCTACAACAATCACGTTTTTAAGGTAGGTACTTGCACTCAGCTCCTGATTATGTTCAATGACTCTTGAAGGATAGTCTGAATCTTTAGGTTAATTAGTATGTGAAACTCATACTGAGGGTTCTGTGGAAATCCATTAATGGTGAGCTTAGTAATTTCAATGTTTATCACTTATATTGCCCTGTATATATTGTCTTCCTTAGCTGACTGTTTTTGACTCAATGGAGAAGCATTGTTTTGCAGTACATTATGAATGGGTTTGAAATGGTAGCCATAGACAAATGTTTCTACTTATTGGGAGTTGAAAAGGAGAACTCATAAACTCAAGATTGTCTCTAATAAATCCAGCAGGAAATGAAGGGGAAGCTTCTTTACCCTGGGGATGGTAAGAATATGGCACCTACTACCATTTAGAGCAGTTGAGGTGTATAGATATATTTAAGGCGAAGCTGCATATCTTCATGATTGAAAGAGGAATCAAAGGGTACGCTGAGATGAGGTATTATTAGAGAAGTCTGGTGTGGGACTAAACATTTAAATAGACTGATTTAGATGAGTAGAGAGTGTGTTGCTGGAAAAGCACAGCAGGTCAGGCAGCATCCGAGGAGCAGGAGAATCGACGTTTTGCTCTGGAGCCCTTCATCAGATATGAGGCTGGGAGCCCCGGGGGTGGAGAGACAAATGGGGGGGGGGCCTGGAAGGAAGGTGACTGAGAATGCAATCAGTGGATGGAGGTGAGGGTAAAGGTGATAGGTCAGAGAGGAGGGTGGAGTGGATAGGTGGCAAGGAAGATTGACAGGTAGGACAGGTCATGAGGGCAGTGCTGAGCTGGAAGGTTGGAACTGGGGTAAGGTAGGGGGAGGGGAAATGAGGAAACTGGTGAAGTCCACATTGATGCCCTGGGTCCCGAGGTGGAAGATAAGGTGTTCTCACATTGATGCCCTGGAGTTAGCCCATTTCTGTGATGTAAACTTTATGTAACTGTCATTAATGTGTACACAGATAGGGTGAGATTAATTGGAGGAGATTACTTGGTGTAGGATTGCATAATAGAATGTCGGAATACAATGATAAATCAAAGAATTACAGATACTGGAGCTCTGAAACAAAAGCAGAAATTTCTGGAGACGCACATGAAGAAAGCAAAGTTGACATTTCGAGTCCCGTCTGAACTAGAGTTCAGATGAAGAGTCACCAGACCCGAAGCGTTTACTCTGCTTTCTTCCCACGGATGCTGCCAAACCTGCAGATGTTCTCCAGAAATTATTGTTTTAGTATCAGAAACTATAGCCTGAAAACAAGAGAGGGCAAACTTACCATCTGGTCACAGGAGGAAGCCTTCTGGTAGAGATGATTGCCCAAAGAACTGATGGATAAAGATGAAGCATGGAGTGCAGTATGCCAGACCAAGAAGGGCCAGGTCTGGAGGTGGATAGTAAACTTAACTGAACCAATGTTATTGGACCAGAACCCAGCTAACTTTCCGACTTAGCTTGAATTCATTTCTGGACGGGAAGGCCTTAAGCAATTGAGGTCCTTAAGCAGTTAACCGATCATCTAGCCTGGTCTGGAATTACTGCAGCTACTGGTGGGTTGAAAACACGTCAGCCTACATGACTGTCAGTTTTTGGTGGGACATCCTCTTGAACTACACTAATTTGTGCATGATAGAGGACATGGGAAAGCCATTTCCTGCTGAAAGCCATCTCCTTGACCTTGCTCCTGAGTTGCCTCCCTCCTCTCCCTGCAAACCCAACCCCAGCATCCTCACTAAACAGCATTAGTGTAACCTTGGTAAAATATTTAAAATATTCAGGTTAACAATGACAAAATTGTTTTTGTCCAAACTGGATTATTTAATGGATCTTTCTTGTTAGACAAAAATTAAACTTGGTTGCAGTTTATTGACATTTCATATTAGAGGGCAAAATCTTTTAGGGAATTGAATGATATGGGCTACAGCAAGAATGTTTGCAGAGTTATGTGAGATGTCCAGCAAGGCCTGTTTCATTTCCAGGAGCAACACAGTGCATCTTTTATGCATGCATCAGGAGGTGAGACAAGTTTGTACTAGCCTGGGATGAGTTGTTGTTCAAAGAGGATAATTGCTTGTCATAAATAGCATAATTCGCCTCATTAATATTCAGCTTCCTATCTGACTAAACATGCCGAACAAGCTCGACACCTAGAATTCTCAACATAGAAGTCAGAGTAAGTACAGGTGACTTCAACTCACTGCTGACTGTGAATAGCCTTCACGTTGCTCAACACCAAATAGCACCTCATGGTGAGATCCATGGGCACTAGCTGTATTCACTCGTCAACCATGGACATTGGCATTTGATATTTTCCAACCTCTCAGGATTGTCATGGCTTCCCTCCGATTCACTGGCAGGATGCTTCAGAAGTAGCAACCTGCTTTGCAAGGTGGACCAGCAACTAGCATTGAAAGGCTGCTGCAAGGACATTTTGTGTGCAAGGACAGGAACCCTGCTCATGGATTGGACCAGACTGCTTCTCAGGGCTAGGCGAAAGTTCATTTACTCTCTTAGTGTTTGCATACTTGCCTTGCAAGCTTTACTGAGCCATGTTGCTCACATGCTGGCACTTCAGCCAGAGCCAAAGTCCCTAAGCACTACTGTATTGATGTGCTCTTTTGTACAGACACCCAGCCATGCTGCACACCACGTTTGTCCGTAGGTATCTATCTGTGAGAGACTATTTCATTCAGAGCCCAGTAAGCTTATACTGTAACAAGCACCATCTCCACAAACTCCCGCGATACATCTCATGATCACTCATGTCCCCACCACTTTCAAAATCCCCTTCAAGATCACCCAACACTCCACGTGATCATCAAATTTATACGTGATCACCAAAAGTTTTAATTGTAAATCAATACCTGCACTATTAAGCCCTTTTGCAAATATCAATGCTACTTCAACTTCTGTCCTTTACGTCTTTCTCTCATCTCATCTTATATTCTATCCAGAATTCTCTCTTCCCTGATCTCTCTTTAACATCTCTGATATGTTATGATAATTCGTCCACAATGTACCCACCACTTATAGAGTCATGGATTCATTGAGATGTATGGCACGGAAACAGACCCTTTGGTCCAACTCGTCCATATCGACCAGATATCCTAAATTAACCTAGGCCCATTTGCCATATTCTTCTAATCCCTTCCTATTCATATACTCATCCAGATGCCTTTTAAATGTTGTAACTGTACCAGTCTCTACCACTTCCTCTAGCAGTTCATTCCATACACGCACCATGCTTTGCGTGAAAACGTTGCACCTTCGGTCCCTTTTAAATCTTTCCCCGCTCACCCAAAACCTATCTCCTCTAGTTCTGGACTCCCCTACCCCACGGAAAAAACTTTGTCTGCTTACCCTATCTATGCCCCTCTTGATTGTATACACCTCTATAAGGTCACCCCTCTGCCTCTGATGTTCCAGGGACAACTGCCCCAGCCTGTTCAGCCTCTCCCTATAGCTCATGCAATTTCTCCACATGCAATTAAAACTTATATGCTCCTGAACTATAGCCTTGTCTGCAGTATTCCCAGCTCAAAAATGTGTTGCTGGAAAAGCGCAGCAGGTCAGGCAGTATCCAAGGAGCAGGAGAATCGACGTTTCGGGCATAAGCCCTTCTTCAGGAATGTAGAAGGTGTACCAAGCGGGCTAAGATAAAAGGTAGGGAGGAGGGACTTGGGGGAGGGACGTTGGGAATGCGATAGGTGGAAGGAGGTTAAGGTGAGGGTGATAGGCCAGAGAGGGGGTGGGAGCGGAGTGGTTGGGAAGAAGATTGCAGGTCAAGAAGGCGGTGCTGAGTCCAAGGGTTGGGAC